>NW_019154086.1:50109684-50313444 GCF_002288905.1 Enhydra lutris kenyoni
TTTGGACAGTTACTGGAGAGATTAATATGGTTTATAAAAGATGATTAGCATTTAGAGAGGAGAACAAAAAGGTGTGGGAGGGTTAGCTAGGCTCATCAACTCCTTCACTCTGAGTTGAATTTGTTCCATGTATTGCAAAACCCTCATGGAAATGATAGTCTACTGCTCAGGAAATTGCCATGCTCTCTTTCTAGTGTTCTAACCAAATCCATTTTTCTTTTTTTTTTTTTTTTAGGAGTTATTTTGTTTGTTTGTTTGTTTTTGTTTTTGTTTCAGATTTTACTTATTTACTTGAGAGAGAGAGTGAGTGAGTGAGAGAGAGGGAAGGAACAGAGGAAATAGAAAGAGAGAAGCTGACTCCCTGCTGAGCAGAGAGCTGGACATGGGGCTCTGGGGCTTGGTCCCAGGACTCCAGGATCATAACCTGAGTTGAAGGCAGAAGCTTAGCTGACTGAGCCACCCAGACACTTCCAAATCCATTTTTCTTATTTTGTTATTCCAGATTTTCCAAAGTCAGTCTGTGTCTTATCTATCAGTTTCCTTTCTTCCTCTTACTTCAGGGCACTTGGCCATGTACATCCCTTCACTGACCTTCTGTGTTTCAGCTAATTCACCGATAATGTTAACATCATCTAAAACTCCTTCTCTCTTTCCTTCCATCTCAATACTACTCATCCTTGAGCTCAAATCAGATCTCCTCCACGAGAACTTTCCTAGGCCTTTTAAATAAATTTGATTTTTTTTTCTTTTCCTGATTTACATGATACTTAACTGCTTTTATAATGCATTCACCAATGTATCAGGTGCGACTCATACATGTCCTGATTGTAAAAGTCTTGACTAAATGTTAAGTCACCAGTCATGTCATGCATCTTTTAAGAAACGATCAACACACTGAGCTAGATCCTCAATACCTGCTGCACTAACTGCTAACATTTCCATTCTGTTCAACTTTTATCAAGTACTTTCAGTATGCAGGGTATTGGAAAAGACAAGGGGGACTGTGGAACTGGATGTGAAAATGGTGGAGACAAGTTCTTAGTTTTTATATATGGCTCCTACAAGAAGCTCATCATCTAGTGGGGAGAAAGAAAGGCACTTACATTGGTAACTAGTGTGCAATTTATTAAATTTATTAAAATTTAATAAAATTTATTGAAATTTTCATTATTTTTTAAAATTTTTTATTTTATTTTTAATTTTAAATTATTTAAATTTTTTATTAAAATTTATTAAATTTATTAAAAATTTATTTTAAAAAGTATAAACAAGTTATATGAAAATATACTGAGGGAAAGGAATGGTGACCTGGAGGAAGAAAAAAAGGTTTTCCAGTGGAAGTATAATTTCAGATAACTTTATAGGATAAGCAGGATAATAATTGGAGAAGAACATGAGGAACACCAATAGGTTGAGGGAACCATGTATAAAAGCCTGGACTCCGAAAACAGTCAGACCTAATTTAAGAAAGGACAGTAAACTACAGTGGTTGAAGCTTACTCATATATGATACAAGGAGACCCAACAGGTAATATAAAAAGAAAAGGAAAATAGATTGGAAATTGTCCTATTTAATTCCTTACTGTTTATTTTCTCTGCTCTGCCAGTTTACAAAAACCTTGGTTTTTGTCTCCAAGGACACAACCAACGTTAAATGCCAACTCCAAAGAATATCTAATTATTTTCCTAACCGACTGTAGTGTTTGGTACTATTAAAGTCTTCTCTGGCTTCTTACGGTAACCCTCTCTGCTTCTGTCCTTGATTGCTGCATCTCAGTGTGTTATACTAGCTCATGTTTCCCTCTTTGCCCTGAATGATGCTTCTTTCTGATTATATCCTTGACCTTCCTCTTCTTTCATTCTAGACTTTTCCCCATATTAGCTCATCTACTCTTGTGTTTCCAACTACCTTTCATCTTCTGATGGCTTCGGTAGAGGAGATATTTCAAACCATTTTGGTATACATTCATACTAATAAGATCATTGGTAGTATATCCTAAACATATATATTCTTACCTATAAATTAGATAGGTGTGCTACTATACTAAAATATTATGCATTATAAAACATGAAAAGAGAAATTTAAAAGCAGTTAAACTAAAGAAATGGTATTAAAATTTTTAATTTTATGTATTAGTAATATTAAAACATTGTTTACTCTCCACTACCACTATTATTAATTAATCATTCTGGTCAGAAAAATTGTGATATATGGCTTAGTATTTAAATTGTAGCTTAACACAATAATACAGCAATTAATTAATTAATTAATTAGTACAGCAATTCAAGCACTTGTTTGAATTTATTTCCAAACATCTCTTAAAATCCTACAAAGTTGAAAAGATACTATACACAGATAGACCTGCTCAAATGGGAGAAGAATACGAATTTTGAGTGGGTCTCAGAACAAGAAAGCGCTCTTTACCAAGGTCAATACTGATTCAGCAGCCAATAGTATTAGAAATATCTGAGACACAGCAATCATATGGATGTTCTGGCGGGAAAGGATTTGCTGTGATCCACTCCTCCCTTTTCTAGGGCTTGGGGATATCCCTCAGGAGCAGATGATCTGGTCTAATCTTGTGATGTGTACTTCCAGACTATAGAATAGTTAAAGTGTTTGAAGAGTTAAACATCTTTTTTTTTTTTTTATAAACATATAATATATTTTTATCCCCAGGGGTACAGGTCTGTGAATTGCCAGGTTTACACACTTCACAGCACTCATCATAGCACATACCCTCCCCAATGTCCATAATCCCACCCCCCCAACCCCCCTCCCCCCATTAACCCTCAGTTTGTTTTGTGAGATTAAGAGTCACTTATGGTTTGTCTCCCTCCCAATCCCATCCTGTTTCATTTACTCTTCTCCTACTCCCTTAACCCACCATGTTGCATCTCCTCTCCCTCATATCAGGGAGATCATATGATAGTTGTCTTTCTCCAATTGACTTATTTCGCTAAGCATGATACCCTCTAGTTCCATCCACGTCGTTTATCTACTTTTTCTATTAAATGTTGAGAGAGGAGTGTTGAAATTCCAGCTATAATTGTGACTTTGTTTCTTTCTCCTTTCAGTTTTATCATTTCCATGTGTCTTTTCTTCAGGTGTTTTGAAGCTCTATTATTAGGCACATACAGTGAATTATAATGGCTTTTGGATGAATTGGTCCTTTTATCATTATAAAATATTCCTCTTTATCTCTGGTAATAGCTATTGTTTTTAACTTACTATTTCTAATATTTGTACCTCATAGCAGCTTTTTATATCCTCCTTTAGGTTTATAGAGGTAGAATTTACATATAATAAAGTTTAAACTTTAATTTACAGTTATGTGTTTTGAAAAATATAGACCTTTGTATAATCAGCAGCATAATCAAGATAAACATTTCCATCATCACAAAAATTTCCCTCAGGCTCCTTTGAAGTTAATCCCCTGCCTTCATCTTTTGCCCTTGAAAACCATTCATCTACTTTATATTTCTACAAATTTACATTTTCCAGAGTGCAGAAGCGATGGAATCAAACAGTAGATAGTCTTTTGTGCCAGTAATTTAATAATTTTCCTTTTTATTGCTAAGTAATATTCCATCACATTAATGTACTATTGTTTATCCATTTTGTAGTCGATGAATACTTGGATTTTTTTTTTCTAATTTAGAGCTATTTAAAATAAGCTATATATGCATTCACATACTGGTCTTTCAGTGCACATATTTTCATGAAGTTCTAGGCTTTAGGATGTATGAAAAAGGAATCTTCACAAAGCTCACAACAATAACAAATTGAGATGGCCAGAGAATTGAAACATGGTGTCAATAAGTTGAAGACATCTTCAGTGAATCAGAAACTAGAGTAAATTCTACCTTTTGTGAACACAATCCAATAGTGGCTGATTAAACTTTAAAAATAGTTTAATAAAACCATGTTAGACAGCTACTAGGATTTTGGGAGGGCTGAATAAAGAGGTTCTAGAAGAGTTTCTGGGGATAATAATTCACCAAACAAACTGAAGAGTGGGAATAGTATAAAAATGCTGAGTTCTCCATGCTATTCCTTATGTTCCACAAATAAATGAAACCATATGATAATTGACTTTTTCTTTTTTACTTATTTCACTTTGGGAGGATGGGTGAGCCTGGTGATGGGTATTACAGAGGGTTGCATGGAACTCTGGGTGTTATATGCAAACAATGAGTCATGGAACACTACATCAAAAATTAATGATGTATTACTGTATAGTGACTAACATAACACAATAAATAAATAAATACTCTTTTAAAAAATGTTGAGTTCTCTTAACTCATGAAGCTCTTAGGACATTACTGTCATAATCACACAATGTCACTTTTATTCCAGCAATTAAACCTTACAAATATTGCCAGACTCAAAGTCAGATATCTCTGCCACATTTGCAAGCAAAGTCTCCCTGATGCCTGCCACCCCCAATAAGTGCTTACTACCTCAAGCTGTTCACTTCTGTCTTAAGGTTAAGCCTGGTGAGGGGCACCTGGGTGGCTCAGTCATTATCCCAGGGTCCTGAGATCGAGCCCCACATCAGGCTTTCTGCTCGGCAGGGAGCCTGCTTCCCCTTCTCTCTCTCTCTGCCTACTTGTGATCTTTCTTTCTCTCTGTCAAATAAATAAATAAAATCTTAAAAAAAAAAAAAAAAAAGGTTAAGCCTGATGCGTAGAGCCCAGATGACCTGCCTGTGCTTTAACGTCAAAGGAAGGCAGGTGAGATAAGTTTTCCAGGTCCTCTTTTGGAGAGGAATAACTTGTAATATTAGAAGTTCTGTAAACTTATTAATATTTCATGAAATATTCTGAAATTCATGAAATATATGAAATATTTGCCTGAAATTATGGCAAATATCAATTGTATTCTCTTTGATATTTCTTGTTTAAATAAGATGTGGGTTCAAGGTGGAGTTCATGTTAATAGTGAAAAGAACAAGAAAAATGGCAGAGGATAGTAACTACAGATCTAGTCCTAATGAATTTGGAGTGAAGAGCAAAAAAGGACATAAGCCAGAGGAAAAAGATAATAGGCCCTTTTGTTTGCCTTTTTTTTTTTTTTAACCATTGTCTTTTTAGGCTATATAAATGAAGTACTGACACATTATATGTATTCATTTGGCATATGGAAAAGAAAATGCAGCTAAATGCAAGTTCCGATTGTGAAAAATAAGTGCTGGGGGGATGTGTTTATGTTATAAAAAGAGCTCTTACTTTATAAAATGAATTTTATATTTTCTATTTAAAATTTTTTCTCAGTTGAATGATATTTAAAATGTTTTAATTTAAAACAGCTATTTACACAAAACTCTTCCAGATAGACTTATTCCATAATATATGCATTATCCTATTCCTACTACTACTGAGATGCGTTACATTTGACTTCACTATATGAATGTAAGAAAGATAATAGTCATAGATCTTTGAGAGAGTTAAGATGATTTAGTTCTAATCAAACTTGACAGAAAAGTAAGGCTTTAATTAAAAAAGTTTTTTCCTTTTTTAAAGAATAAAAAGGAAAACGAATGACAATTGAGAAGGTAAAAATGTATCAAAAATAGTATGCATTTGTATGTCCTTTATATAATTGTACTGTTTGGAATTTTTTGCTGAATTACTGTGGTAATCTTGAAGTTCAAGTGAACCTGTTGTGGGTTGCATAGCTCATTGACAGGCTGCTCTGTCTCCAGATCCACTATGGATCATGAGAACATGCTTCCAGCCAGTGACTGAAGGAATAGAATCAGGTTATTGCCCCATGTGAGATTCCTCTAACAAGCAACTTTGGCTTGGAAATTCCCTGTCAGCCTGGTTGAAATTTTCTTGGAACTGTGTTGTGATATGAGGACTTTCCTCCATAAACCTACATTCCCTTCCTTTTTTCCAGTGGTGTCAGACCTATTTCATGATCTGAACTCTCTTCCAATGTACTCCTTCACCCCTTCTTCTTTATAGGCATTCTGTTTCCTTCAGTAAATCTCTTGCTTGCCTTGTACCCTTTGGTGTCCTGTCTTCTTCCTCAGAACATCGGAAATGACACAGTTACATTAATAAGGAAACTTTTTTAATTAAAAAATAAAAATGATATAATAAGAATATTTGTTGGGTTAAAGTTTTGACTCAACCACACATTTAAAAGCCTAACATTCAGGCTTACCAAGGCTAGAAATGATATGACAGTGTCTCACATGGCTTATCATAAATCTTAGCATTATAAACAGGAGGAACTAACCAACATAAGGAGCCCTCATTAGCCCTGCAAGCTCATAGAGTCAAACGGGTGCCTGGGTGGCTTAGTCACTTAAGTGTCTGTCTTTGGCTCAGGTCATGAGCCCAGGGTCCTGAGATCAAGCCCCACATCGGGCTTCCTGCTCATTAGGGAATCTGCTTCTCCCTCTCTCTCTGCCTGCTGCTCCGCCTACTTGTGTTCTCTATCTCTCTGTCAAATAAATAAATAAAATCTTAAAAAATATATAGAGTCAAACAACATACACCATTCTAGCAGTAAAAATAAATGATTTATTTTATGAAAATTAAGGCCTTGTTTATTATGAACAGTTTTTATAAGATGTTTATGTGAGTTAGATTTCTTTTAAGATGAAAGAATAAGGAGTGATAAAAATGATCTGAACCAGGGATAACAATCTGGAAGCTGGAAGGCTTAATTTGGCCAGAAGATCTGAGCGGGTATATAGGAACTCCCGACACTTTCTGCTCAGTTCTTCTGTAAGACTAAAACTGCTTTTAAAAGTGAAGTTTATTTTAAAAAGCTAATGATTATGAATGTCCTTAAAAAAAGCTAACCCAGTTAGAGAGACTGAACCCATGCCATTTATCCATGGTACCTTACCTAAGCTACCTCCCTGGCTCTCAAGATATTATAATATAAAATGGGCCTTCAATAAATGGTGCAAATTGGTCAGAGCAGAAGATTTTGGAGAAAGATTGTTTCTTCAAACCTGGATGAACTGGTTAGGTAGAAGTTTTAGAAGCTAGTTTTAGAAGTTTTAGAAGCTAGACCAAAGAGGAAAGTTGCCATTGTGGTTGTGATTGTCTTGGGACAGTGGGAAGCCGAATGTTTTGAGCAGGAGAATGATATTTAAGGGCCAACAGTAAACACACACAAAAGAATAAAACATTACTAGAATGAAAGGCAAAGTTGTAAAGCAATTTAAAAATGACCTTTAGATTTCTTATATTAAAGCATTAGGAAAATAGTATAAAAAAAGATGGATTTTATAGCATATTTGGCTGTATCTGGATCATAATAGTCTTTAAATTTATGACTGATGGATGAATCAAGAGGCAATGGAGTAATTCAAATAAAAAAAAGGAGAATTAGGCTGATTAGTTTTAAGTTGTCTAGAAACTGCTAGACAACTAGAAGCATCTTCCCTCTACTGAAAACCAAACTTTCTGTATAAAGACAAATATGTGAGAGCTACAGGTATTTCACATTTCAATTCTGCAGTCAGTCTTCTATCTTCTAGGGTTGGAACCCATCATTAAACCTTTGCTCTGGTGACTGTTAAGTGAGGGGGCTGTTCTGAGACTGTCAGAAGAAGCAGTGCTGGGATGACTTTGAGACAGACATCAGTTATCTTGGCCCCAGCCACACAGACTGACATTAAATCGCTCAGTGATGACCCAGAGAATAGCAATGTTCATTGTATCTCCAGGTCCTACTTCTTGCTCTGTTCCTTTAAAGGTGACTAAAGATAAAGAAGAATGTAAAATCCACCAAATTAAAAGGAAAAGGAGAAAAGCAATGTGAAATCTGTGGAAAGGGCAGATAGGAGATCTTCTCAAAGATGAATTTGTTATGAGATTCAGATTTATGGTCGAAGTCAGTAAAAGCCCACAAGGGGAATATGCAGTAAGAACATTGATAATAAACTCATTAGAAATGTCTCCAAAGAATGTCTGAGTAGCGATTTTAATTCTAAGGATGCACAGGTATCATATTACCTTCAGATGTGGTGCAATATGTAGGGCATTTGGAGAGTTACCAAGGGAAATTAGATGACAGCTATTGGAAAGAAATTGCTATCGGTAAACCAAGGATTGAGAATATGCGCATGCAGATCTGAGATTAAAAGTTAGCACCGCAATCTATTGTATCCTGTATGATATAGTCTCCGTAAAATAATTTCCTTTATCCTAATACCTAGAGCAAGTTTCCTATCCGGGAGACTGATAACCCTGTGTTGGTCATGAGTTTTGGTAGACTCATTCCAGATTTCATGCATCCACACTAATGTTTCTTCTGTTGATGAGAGAGTTAATTGCATAGAGCCGTATGAAGCTGGAGGAAAACAAGCATATTAACCAATACCAGGATATGGTTTTACCTTTTTTTATAGTCTGTACATTTTTAATGGACAAGACCACAAAATAGAGAAAAATAATTCTTAACCTATAGAGAAAAATCTCAAACTTCAGTTTCATAAATTCTCTTAAGTGTGTGCCTAGTTTGAAACTCACGATTGCCTAACTTCCTTTTCTCATCAATTTTTTTAGTTTTTGTTCCAATTTTTGAATCTGTTTTCTTTATTTTTTTCACGGAGTTTATACTCCACCCCACCACCAAGCATTCTTATCTCTCTGCCTCACTATTTTTTCTTATTGCAACTTCCCCTCCAAACAGGGAATGTTTGTTTAGTTTGGAAATATTAATAGAAAGGAGTAGAAAAAGGAATAGTGGAAATGCAGTTCCAGGACCACATATTCTCCCCCACTGTAATTTGCTTCCCTTAATACTCCTCTGTTTTCTCTAGGATCTTAGTTGCACCTGCTCTAAAATATGGCAACAACTCTCAGAGCATTTCCTTTAAGTCACATTGCTCAAGGCAACTTGCCAGAACTCACCTTAAACTATTTGGATAATGAATGTGGAACTAACTCCCTGCCCACTTTCACTTTCATGCCCACCACAAGGCAAAGTTTATGTGTGTCAGTGATCACAACTACTGTTTATATTGTGTCTTTGCTCCACTGAATCAAGTACTTTGAGTAGTCTGTGTACATTTTTGTTTTTTACATCTGTGGTAGACTAAATTCTAAAGATGTCTGTCCAAGAAGCCCACCCCCTAGTTATCTAAAAAATATGAATCTAGGTACTGCTGTGAAGGGGCTTTAGAGGTGGAATTAAGGTTACCAATCAGCTGACCTTAAAATAGGAAGATTATTCTGCTGCTGGCTTTGAAGATAGAGAAAGAGGGATATGAACTAACAACTATAGGCAGCCTCTAGAAGCTGACAATGACCCCTGGCCAAAAGATAGCCAGGATATGGGGACCTCAAATGCAGCCAACAATTTGAATGAGTTTATAAAGGATCCATCTTCAGAATTCCCAGAAAGAAACACTTTGATTTTGGCCTTATGCAACTCCGAGTAACCATATAGTGTCTGCACTTCCACCTATGGAAACTATGAAATAATAAATTTATGTTGTTTTAATTAAGTGTGGAGTAATTTGTTACAGCAGCAAGATGGAAGTAGATAAGTTAGGCAAGCAGAACATTACTACTAAATTTCTATTATATTCAAGTATTTGTGCCAGCTGCTGGAAGGGATGGAAGAACAAAGGATAGTCTTTGCCCTTTCTGTGCTTTTATTCTAGTGGGTGGGACTAAATATGTATCTATATATGCATGCACAAATATATTCAAATATATCATGTCATTAGCTAGTAATGATGTGCTTAGTGAGTGTTGAGAAAGGAAAAGGCTGGGAAACATAATAGCTTCAGTGGTTGTTCTTCATCTATGGCTAGTGCAGGCCCTTAGTTTTGCTTCCACTTTTGCCTGAGAAACATAGTACTTCTGTTTAATTTATTGGGTTATGTCTAAAATGTCTTAATTAACATTGTAAATATATGCACATGTTTTTAAATTTTTATCATAGGTCAGAAAAAGGAAGCTCTTTTTTATTTCCTAAAGATCAGACACACTGAGATCTCTTGGTCAAGCAGAGTGTTAAAATGCTCAGTGTTTCTCTGATCAGTGCATTCATGAAAGCATTGAATTTCAGGTTATAGTTGAGCTATTAAGTTCAAATTATTTTCAGTTGGTGACATATTCTCCTGTAATTTATGGAATAAGCCAATATATTTTTCTTACAGATAAAAGTTTATATATATATTTATACATAAATGTTTTGATAGGTTTATATAAGTAATAAGTAATTTAATATTAATACTTTTGAAATTTTTGAAGTTTTTGAAGGATACTTTTGGAGTTTTTGTTGAAAATTTGTTCTTCATACAGACAAAAAGATAATTTCTATTCTTTCTTGGCATATATATATAGATGCCACATATATGCACAGGCATATGTATGTATAAGCACACATATACATATATAAGCATATATATACATAATGTCTTTTGGGAGCACAATCATCAGCTTCTGAAATGAGTCTCTAAGTTCAAACATGATAAGATCTTATCTAAAATCTCTTTAACCTTTCCAATTTGAAGCAATGTAAACTTTCTTCAACCATACTTTTTTCCTAAACCTGGCTCCTATAGGCAGGTCCTTGTGTTCTCTATCTACTCACCACTGGTATCTTTGCTAGTAACATGAACTGTTCAACAACTTCAGTATTTTGTGCCTTAGGGTAAAGTCAGTGATGTTGATTAAAATTCAGGTATCATAGAGCTGAGATAAACTTAACTCACCAAAAGCAATGACTCATTACCTGGGATAAACTTAACTCACCAAAAGCAATGACTCATTACCTTTAGTTAATTTATAGGGTTACTTATGAAATTTGGAACAGGTAAGTTTTCAAAAAAATTAATTCAACTACAATTACATAAGCTGCACAACTCTTAAATGGAGAGTTCGACCAATCATTACATTCATATGCATCCATGTAACCAATAAAGTTACAGAACCTTTCCAGCATCCCAGGAAACTCCCTGACGTCCCATTCCTGTCAGTACCCTCTCTCCAAGTTAATCACTCTTCTGATTTCAATCACAAAAAAATGAGTTTTGCCTCAGAATAGATTATTAAGAAAAATGAAGAAAACAGGCTTCGGCAGAGGTTCCTGGTTACTCAGGTATGCATCTCAGCTGGAGGAAGAAAAAATAATAGACAATTATTGCCTACTTTCCTGCTTCAGAGTGGCAGTGGAAGTCTCAAATAACAGAGGTGGAAACATTTTGCAGAGATCACATAAAGATATGTGAAAGATATAAAATATCAAAAGATATAAGATCTACACCTCCAACTTGCAAATAAATTATATCCCAAAAGCTCATTTATAAATTCATCACTGGGAACTTGGAACCTACTTCCCCCTAGAAGCACTGTCATATATGTCATAAGTGATGGTTGGCATCCCAGGTTACTCATAGAAGCCTATATTAAGCATAATGTGTCTGAAGCATTGCACATTTAAAATGAAAAATAGGTTCAAATCCACAGCACACATAATTAAGCAAAACAGAAAAAAATGAATAATTATTCCTATTTATCTTGATGTTGCTACTTTAGAAAATCCAGGTTTAATTAGAGGAGGTATGTGATATTAATTTATTGGGGTTTTGAAAAGATTTCAGGGACGTTTTCAAATGCTTTAGATGATGATTTTATTTTTTTTTATTTTTACAGTGAAAATATCACTAATTGTTACCTGATACAGGTAATTCCCTAACCCTAGCCTAGAGTCATCTACCACTTATGACCAATAGCTAGTGTCTTAGGCAGAGACTTTAGTAAAAGGAGAAATGATATCAACATTTTCTTCCTCCTATTCAAAATCTCTTTCCTCTCCGGAAAAGAATTTGGAGGATGGGATTGGGAGTTATGCTTTTAAGATCCTCTAACTACATAGGGCCTCATTGATCAAAGGACACAGTGTTGTGCTCAGATATATACCAATGTATTTGTGCTGAGGCTTAGGTCCCCACACATTACTCCCAGCTTATGACTACACACAGTGGAGGCACTCATGGTCCTGGAAGACAGGCAACAGCTCTGTTCTGATAGCTGACTTTGGCTAGAGGACTCTGATGGCATTGCTGAACCTACTTTTAACTGCAGAGCAGAAGAGGAGCTTTCACTCAGCATTCCCTCCCTCTCTCCTTCAGTCAGGCTGAGACCTGCGTTGTACTCTGACAGCACTTTCCCATTTCTCTTTTATAGTGTTTCCCCTACTTTTTTTTAATTCTATCTTAACATCTGCTTCTCAGAAGACTTCCCCGACTAACATAGACATACTCTCTATTTAAGAGTTGCACTAAGCCTGGGTTGGGGGGAAGGGTTTTAAGTGAAAACATGTTGGGAGTAGAATAATAGAAACAAGAAATATATGTTCCCGAAGGTTTTAAGAATAAAAAGTGTAAGGCAAGCCATAAGACAGAAGCTTTTTTTTTTAAATTTAAATTCAATTAGCTAACATATAGTACACCATTAGTTACAGATGTAGTGTTCAATAATTCATCAGTTGACACACTCTGAACTACAGAGAACAAACTGAGGGTTGCTGGTGGGGAGATGGGAGGGGGATGGGCTAAATGAGAGATGGATAGGGTACTTGTGATGAACAGTGGGTGTTATACGTAAGTGATTAATCACTAAATTCTACTCCTGAGACTCATATTACACTATGTTAACTAACTAGAATTTAAATAAAAACTTGAAACAACAACAACAAAAGTAAGTCACAGATATTCTTCTCCCAAAGAAAAAGAATAAAAAGTGTAAGGAATTCTGGGGAGCCTCCTGGCTCAGTTGGTTAAGCTTCTGACTCTAGATTTTGGCTCAGGTCATAATCTCAGGATTTGGGGTGCCTGGGTGGCTCAACTTCCTTTTCAACTTCCTTTCATACTACTTATTGACTACTATTAATTTTTTTCAGTTATCTTGAAAATATATTTACATATACATATTTGTATTATATCAGATTATACTGTGTTACATAATATTACATAAAATATTATAGGCCACATATACTTTTACACAAATTAAATAATTTTACAAATAAGATACTATAACTTGCATCTCTATACTTCATATACTTGGATATTTTTTCTGATCAGTGGGTTAAAGCCTCTGCCTTTGGCTCAGGGCATGATTGCAGGGTCCTGGGATCAAGCCCCAAATCCGGCTCTCTGCTCAGCAGGGAGCCTGCTTCCTCCTCTCTCTGCCTGCCTCTCTGCTTACTTGTGGTCTCTGTCTGTCAAATAAATAAATAAAATATAAAAAAAAATAATCTCAGGATTCTAAGGTTGAGCCCTCTGTTGGGCTCCATGCTGGGCATAGAGCCTGCTTAAGATTCTCTCTCTCCCTCTCTCTCTGCCCTTTCTCCATCCTGCTTGCTCACACTCTCTCTCTTAAGGAAAAAAAAAAAAAAGGGTATAAGGAATCCTTAGGTCTTCTCTTCCATCCAGTCTAGGGAGTCAGGAAATAGCCAAGGATGAAAGCAGCAGAAAAAAATCAAACAGAATTTAAGAGTATGAATTTCATGGGTATATGCCCCATTGTATTGTCTGCCAGAAAATAAAGAAAGGCACCCCATTTTATGATTTAACTTTGAGAGCTACCACTTAGCCAGTGAAAGTCAGAACTTACTATTCCTTAAATATTATGTTTTTCTTCATCTTAAATTCCCAGAGTTTGGGTAAAGTTCTCAGCTCTAATGGGAGAATCTATGTCTCCAGGTACCATGGCCTCTTTGTATGCCACTGTAAGTATTTAGCATTATAAAAAATAACCAGAAGATATAGCTAATAAGTCAGTATTGGAAATAAAATTAAATCCTAAAAAAAAATCTAACAAATCTAAAATCAAGAAAAGAGAAAACAAAGAGAAGGAAACAAATGAACCAACAAATGAACAAGGTTTTAAGCCATGGGTGCCTGGGTGGCTCAGTCGGTTAAATGTCTGCTTTTGGCTCAGGTCATGATCCCAGAGTCCTAGGATTGAGCCCTCTGTTGGGATCCCTGCTCAGTGGGGAGCCTCCTTCTCCCTTTCCCTCGATGCTCTCTCTCTCACTTTCTCACAAGTAAATAAGTAAAACATTTTAAAAAAATAAATAAAAAAATGAAAAAAAGATTATAAGCCTGTTTAAAAAAAGAGAAAGGAAAGAAAAGGCATACACATACACAGATAAAGAATAAAAAAATAGAAAAATAAAAAGTGTAAAAAAAAAATCTTAAAAATTAAAAAAAGAGGAGGGGCACCTGGGTGGCTCAGTGGGTTAAACCCTCTGCCTTCAGCTCAGGTCATGATCACAGGGTCCTGGGATCGGGCCCCGCATCGGGCTCTCTGCTCAGCGGGGCGCCTGCTTCCTCCCCTCTCTCTCTCTGCCTGCCTCTCTGCCTACTTGTAACCTCTATCAAATAAATAAATAAAATCTTAAAAAAAATTTAAGAAAAGAGGAAAAAAAGACAATTGGATATCAGGAAAGAAATAAGAGAGCAATAGGATATAGTTAAGATGTTTTTAATAATAAGCTATTGTGAATTTACATGGATAGATTTGAAATTTTAGATACACTTTATTTTTTATTTTTTTTATTTTCAGCATAACAGTATTCATTGTTTTTGCACCACACCCAGTGCTGCATGCAATCCATGCCCTCTCTAATACCCACCACCTGGTTCCCCCAACCTCCCACCCCCCGCCCCTTCAGAACCCTCAGATTGTTTTTCAGAGTCCATAGTCTCTCTAGATACACATTTTTTAAAAAGATTTTATTTGTTTATCTGACAGATAGAGATCACAAGTAGGCAGAGAGGCAGGCAGAGAGAGAAAGAGAGGAGGAAGCAGGCTCCCTGCTGAGCAGAGAGCCCGATGTGGGGCTCGATCCCAGGACCCTGAGATCATGACCCAAGCTGAAGGTAGAGGCTTTAACCCACTAAGCCACCTAGGAGCCCCTAGATATACATTTTTAAATTGTAGATCAGTGTGTGTGTATGTGGATATATAAAATATCACTAAATCTGAATTTGTTTTTAAAGTAAATAAACATAAAAGTAGCGATAATAATGTTGTAGTAGTAGCAGCTAATATTTGGGCCTTTTCAGTGACCTTCATTGTGTTTTAAGTACTTTTTTTGAGTTAACTAATTCTAAGCTCAGTCCTATGAAATTATATTATTTTTGCTACTTTTTATCATTACTATGTTACAGATTCAAAAATTGAGGATCCAAGAGATTAAATAATTTGCCCAAGACCAAAAAACTAGTAAATGATGAAATCAGAAATGGAACCCAGATGGTCCAGGTCTACAGTGTAAATTCCAAATGTGATGCTCTACTGCCTCTTGAAAGTAGTGCACAATCATGAAAAAATTAAAATCAAATAGTAGAAAATCATAAAATGTAGTATCAACTTCCTTTCATACTACTTATTGACTACTATTAATTTTTTTCAGTTATCTTGAAAATATTTTTACATATACATATTTGTATTATATCAGATTATACTGTGTTACATAATATTACATAAAATATTATAGGCCACATATACTTTTACACAAATTAAATAATTTTACAAATAAGATACTATAACTTGCGTTTCTATACTTCATATACTTGGATATTTTTTCTGATCAGTACATGTAGCTATACCTCTTTTCAGAAGTCTTTGACAGAATATAGTATTGAAATGTGTGTTAGGTTGAACCCTCTGGAGCTTCCCAGTGAAATCTGGCCTCCATACACAGACACCTGGGAGAGATCGAAGTAAGAAGCAGATCACCCTAGCTTGGTAGGTGGTAAGTCTAACAAGCAAGGGAATTCATGTACAAGGTTTGTTTTAGGCAGCTACAAGATGAGTAGATCTCTGCACTACCCTGCCAGAATCTTAAGTTTATGCAGTAGCCTTAACTGGCTTCTGTCAGGTGTACCATCCAGATGGTCTCAACAACACGTTGTTCTCTCAAGTCTGCATCTTTTGAAAATGGCTCCCAAAATGGGAATGTGGGCAGAATATAGATTCCAGGGACAGGGAGTTAGTCAGGAGCCTCCAATGGCCCACATCCAGCTCCTAGGTCAACTTGTAGTCATGCCTTCTCAGTGACCTCTAACACACCACCCTTCATGGCAAGCTCTTATAATCTTCCATGCCCCTCTCTTCCACAGTGTGCCTTGAGTGGTCAGCAAGGGGATTCATTAGTGTAGAGAAGATGGTTCATTTGGTGGTGACTGCAAAGGAGACAGATACCACAACAACAATGTAAGCACATACAAGAGAAAACTAAGATTAAGATAATGATTCCTAAAATAAACATTATTTTTTTTTTTTTTCCATCAAGAGCCCCATGATCCGAACCACTGATTTATTAAGTCCTGTAGGCGGGTGGTTTGATCACTGAGGGCCTTCCCTTGTATCATCATGTGATTTAATAAAAATGATACATTAGGCGGCTCATCAGGGTATTAACAATAACACTCCGGATAATGGCATAGGTACCCCGCTGTGAAGCAGTAATAATATCCAAGCCCTTTCTATTTTGGAGAACAGCTTTTCTTATTAGAGATATTTCAGTATTCAGTAAAGCACAGTTCGCCAGTTGTCATTTGAGGCTTGTTGGGTGAATTTAGCAAGGGCTTCTGTGTATGCTATAATATCCTCCCGGCCAGTGGTGGGGACAAAGACAGCAGCCAAATGATCAAACCAGTGGGAAACAGAATGTGCTCCTCTGGCCTCAGAGAGAGGGGGTTGGCAATTTTTGTTGCTCTGGGGCAAATTCTCCCCTATGCCCAGGGAAACCCATAGTATAGTGGTTCAACCATCCAGGTGGAAGCCGTGGATGAATATTTGTGCCACATAACTGTTGGTGCCCATTCACGGCTATCCAGAAAACATCTAGGAAGCAGAATCAGTTTGTGCCAAACCAGTAACTACCCTTTAATGTGATAGAAAGACCACACAGTTCCAGTGATATCCATTCCACATTCCTAGTACAATTGGGTTGGTTCTGTTTGAAGTGATAGAGATGCCTGGGTGCTCAAATGTCCATAACCCCAGGGTAAGCCACACAAACCTATCCCAAGTCTGAACATAGCCACCAATAGCTCTATTTTTAAGACCCTTCTGATCAGCAGTCTGATGGGCTGCTTATTCAGTTTAATTGACAGAAAAAGAATGCCCATGCCCAGGGTTATTGACAGCACATACCATACGCCAAGTTCGGTATTGGTAATATCAGGTGAATTAAGAGTTCTAGTCCTAGCTTGTTCCTCTGTAATGCATTGCTTTAAGGCCTTCTGATCCCCACCCAGGAGTGATGATACCCACAATGGTAATCCTGGGACAGCTGCCCACATACCCAACAGTTGGATTGATTCCTTTGTTGGGTGTATGAGTAGGCCCACTGCAGACAGGTATTGGATGCCCATCCTGTGACCAGACACCACAGGAACAGCAGAAGTCTAAGGAACTTAAATGGGAAGGTCTTCCCCTTCTGTAAGAATTATACTTATGGCCTGATTCTTAGGTATCAATGTGGCTATGGCTTTAGGAATTTGACCTTGTTAAATATACCACATATGTTGGCTGGGGGAAACAGTGCCATCAGGTGTGAGGAAATGGACTGGGGTGGCATATTGTTAGACCAAGACCCCTACCTTCTCCCCCCTTTTAATGGTTCATGTTCCATTCCAGGTGTCGTGCATTTCCATAGGTCAGGATTTCAACAGGACAACAGGATCCCTGTGGTGATTTGCACTGGGATGCAAAAATAACACCCATCCTGGTGAGATGTTCCATGGCAAGCTCCATAATGCCTTTCCTAGGTGTGATGGGGCTTGTGGATCCATGCTAAGAGTCAGGACAATGGCTATCTCCCAAGATTTATGTATCTTTACAGAGTTAATTATCTTGGCAGGGGTCCCCAATCTGGCATATGGGGCAACAGGCCCTACTGGGTGATATTCAAATGCATTAAAGCCTGGAATGGTACTTCAGTCTACCTGGCCAAGGTGGTTTTACTTGTTAGTAATTTTTAAAAAAGATTTTATTTATCTATTTGCCAGAGAGAGAGGGGGGACAAGCGGGGGAGGCAGCAGAGAGAGAGGGAGAAGCAGACTCCCCATTTAGCATGGAACCCGATGCGGGGCTTGATCCCAGGACCCTGGGATCATGACCTGAGCCAAAGGCAGACACTTAACTGACTGAGCCACCCAGGCACACCTTGTTAGTGATTAAATAGGCTGATTTAATATTTCATTACTTCTTTTTACCAAGTCTGCTGCTTGCTTGTTATAGGGGAGATGAAACATCCATTCAATATCATGTTCTTTTGCCCAGTCTTGCACATCATGGCCTTTAAAATGTGACCCTTGATCACTGTCTATTCGATCAGGGTATCCATACATGGTACTCAGTTTCTTTAATTCCTTGATGGTGGCAGCCTGCTTTGCATGTCCAAATTAGAACGCTTGGGTCAGGCCATATGTGGTGTCCACACAAACCGAGGATATTTAGGACCCTCACTCAGAGGGAGGGGCCAATATAATCAATTTGTCAATTTCTCACCCCTGTGGGGAACTCCAGTGAATGTCCCCAGACTCTCTTGACAGTTGTCTTGGGTATTGTTTAGAACACACAGGACAAGCTATTGCTGCATTAACCAGTCACTGTATTCCAAGGGCAATTCATCATTCTTGGTAATATGCCGTCTCACTTGGGTGCTACGGTGGCCACTCCTCCTTTGCACCAAATCTGCTGTTATCTACCGTAGGGTCGGTTGCCAGAGTTCATACCTGAGCTAGGGCATCAGCTTCCTGGTTACCAGGGGATGTCAGTGCCTTATATGTTGGAATTTGTAAGATAGTAAGGGCCCGAGGCTCTTAGAGGGGGACCCAAATATCTTTCCATATTTCCATAACTCCACAGGGCATAATGAGATACCCAGAGCTTTAATGTGCATCACTTGTATTTTTGCCTTCTCCGTGGCAGCTTGCTGCTCTGATCCTGTGTTGCACACACGCCCTTTCTTTACCAGGTGGTGTAAGGGACAGAAACATTGAGCCAGGAGGGCAATAAGTCTTCCTAACTCCTCAAATCCCTACAAAGGCTTGCACCTCTTTCACATTATTAGGGGTTGGATAGTTTTGCACCCTATTGATCACAGCTTCTGGAACAAAATGCATCTTAACTGACTCAATGACTCCCAAAACCTTTATGGTGCCATTGATGGTACTGAGGGAGCAAGAAAATTTCTGAGGGTTACCATGTATTAGCGTACATTTAACTCTGATGTCCAGCAAAGCCATCACCTTTTGCTTATTTCTGGAGGACCAGTGAGTAGTGAGCTCAACATGAGGCCTCTAATGACCTCCATAGGCCTTCACCTGGGGGCAGTCTTGGCCTGCACCCTATACCTGGGGTGTAAGAGGAACCCACCCTGAGCATGGCTATATCTCTGAGGCCTCTGCTGGAGCAGGTGATGCTTCAGGGAGGGTAGGAGCAAGAGAGTCATGTCTGAACTGTTGTTCAGGTTTTAAGGCCTCCCACAGGCTAACCAACACAGTGTGGGGTTACAGGTCTTTCTTTTCAGGTGGGGTCCCATCAGCAAATGGAGTCCCATTTGCTTCCAGGTTACTTTCCTGGCCCCTTCACAGCCAGTTAGGATAGGCTTTTGGCTATTTGAATTCCCCCCTTCTCTCTCCAATCTTTCCCACAGCTCATACCCATTGCTAGGATGTGTCAATTTCCCCCAGATCAGCAATGGATTGCCCAACATCATATAAGTCTTGTTCCATGACTGAGCTCAGTATGGCTATCCATGTCTCATACCAGGTACTAGGGGCAGACTGAATTATACTGGCTTTCATTCCTGCAGTGAATGTGACCAGATCAGGGCCTTCAAAGACAGGGTTGTAGATGGCCCATCACTAGAATAATCCACTCTATAAGGGAGTGAGTACCTTAAACACACACACACACATACACACACCACACACCACATATGCAGGTGCTGCCAGAGGGCAGGGTGTGTGGTAATGTTGCTCATTTTCTCTGCCTCCTGTCTGGACAGAGAAATACCGTCACTCCCATATCCTATAGTGGCACTAACCTTACCTGGACTTTTGGTGGAACTTGGCAGCTATATCAATAAGCTCAGCAGAAAGTATATTCTCTCATGGAGTGTCTCCCGAATTGGGGGCTATCATGATGGCTGGGGTCATAGTTGCTGGGTTTTTGCTTTCCCGTGTATTAGGAAAGGGTCAGTACAGGGCATTTTGTTTATTTCATGCTCAGGCACCACAATGTCCTCCCCTCTTTCTCCTCACTTTCCCAGAGACGCTCGCATCTCTGTCAGGCTTTGTCAGAAACCCTGATCTTAATCTGAAGCAGCTTGTGTCCTCCTAGTTCTGCAAAACAGCACATTAAGGTCTCTGATTCATCCTCCTGCTCTCCTGTCTTGTCTGCCAGCCTTGAAACTAGCAGAATCGCGGACACTGACACATTCTCCTATAACTTCAGCTCTTCTTCCAACTTTCTAACTCCAGCTTCAGCCTCTAGTTGAACACCAGTGGCCAGCCAAGCTGCCCACAGTAGAGGCCGCCACAGCCATTTATCTCCTTCTCTGCCCAGGGCGTTGTGAGCAGCTCCTCAAACTAGCACGCTAGACCAGCTGGGTTATCACGGCATCCATGCTCACGCACCGATCCAGAAGAATCTAACCTACAGGCCACCCTGCCCACTCAGAGGTCTCTGGCCCACCCAGGATCTCCCCTGCGGATGCCTCTTTCCCAGGCTCCATTTCTTCAGTTTCCTGGCTGGTTTGCCAGTTGTTGGTTTGCACAGTTGGGAGCCTATTAGGTGAAACCTGAAACTGGGCCTCATAGAGGAAGGGCAGGGAAAGAGAGATGAAAGAGATAGACCATCCCAGACCGGTAGGTGGTGGGTTTCATAGCAAAGGAAACTTACATATGAGGACTAAGTGGCAGCAAGAGGAGGAGATCTCTGCACCTGCCCGCCATATCTTAAAAATTTATATAGAGGCCTTATCTGGGTTTAGTCACATTTACCATCGAGAGAGAACCTCAGCAACACCTTGCTCCCTCAAGACCGCATCCTTGAAAATGGTAGGAACAATGGGCAGAATGTACGTTCCAAGGGCAGGAGAAAGATGAAAAGACTGATTACCTGAGTCCAGCTCTCAGATCAGCCACGGGCCACCTCCTTGCACTGACCTCCTCCAACAATGCATGGCATCGTATACTTAGCCTGAAATTTCTAAGTAAATACTGAAGCTGCTTTTCCTTTAGCCGTTTTTTTTCCCACTCCTGTAAAACAATGCAATAATGAACATTCTTGTGTAGGTTGTCTAGGGCACTTTTGCTAGTCAATCTATAGGAAACTTTGTTCCTGGAAGAGGAAATGCTGAGCTAAGGTATGTGCATTTGGAATTTTGATAGACATTACTAAATATCCTTCCAAAAAGGTAGTAATTAGCACTCTCCCCAATAGTGTAGGAGAGTATTTCTAGCACAGACTTTGCCAACATGATTATAATTTTTTAATCATTTCAATCTAATAAAACAGTGGTTGTTTAAAATGGTTTATTTAAATACAAATGAGGCTGAGCATCTTCTCATATGTGTACATTTCTATAAACTACCTTTTGTGCTCTATGCACATTTTTATTGTTGATTATTCATTTTTTATATTTACATTTTCTCTATATTAAGAAAAGTTTGCCTTAATTATAAGTACGGCAAATAATTTTGCCATATTATTTCTTTCTTACAGAGTTTTTTAATCCTTATGAAGTCATGTTCAGGATTCTTCCCCCACTCTATATTAAAAAAACATAAAGTCTCCCACGTTTTATTTCAGTACTTTTATTTTAGTTTTATATTTAAAATTTCAAACATTTACTACATCTCAAATTTATTTTAATGCAATTACTGAACCAAGAATACATCTGACACCACATTACTAGTACCAATGCTGGCCAATAGTATCAGGAATAAAGTTAATAATACATATTTTTATCCCACTGTTTTGGAATACACTTTAATGTATATTAAATTTCTATTTTAAATTTATATCTGGAAATCATAATATATTCTTTTTTTTTTAAGATTTTATTTATTTATTTGTCAGAGAGATAGAGCGAGCACAGGCAGGCAGAGTGGCAGGTAGAGGCAGAGGGAGAAGCAGGCTCCCTGCGGAGCAAGGAGCCCGATGTGGGACTCGATCCCAGGACCCTGAGATCATGACCTGAGCCAAAGGCAACCACTAAATGGACTGAGCCACCCAGGCATCTTCATGGAAATCATAATATATTCTATTGATTTGTTTAGCCCCACACCAGTATGAAAGAGATTTTGCTAGTCTTAACTTACTTTTAATTTTACTAACTTTAAGGATAGTCTGCTCTCATTTTTCTTTATTAGAAAATTTTCTTAATTACCTCTCCATCTTTTAAAATGTAGACTATATTTAGTATCAACATTTTTTAAGTTCTAAGAAAAAAATACTGTTAACAATTGGCTGAGACTACTCTGAATTTCTAGGTAAATATTTAGAAGGATGGATAGTTTTACAATATTGAGTTTTTCTATTTTTTTCACTCCACAAATACAGTATATTTTTACATTTATTTAAGTCTTCCTTTATGTCCTTCAGTCATTTAATTTTTCTATATTTTCATTATAAGTACCATGCAAGTTTATTCCTAGTTGTATGATCTTGTGACTATAGCTTAATGGAATCATTTCTTTTCTTTTCTTTTCTTTTTTTAAGATTTTATGTATTTATTTGACAGAGAGAGATCACAAGTAGGCAGAAAGAGAGGGGGAAGCAGGCTCCTTGCTGAGCAGAGAGCCAGATGCCGGGCTTGATCCCAGGACCCTGAGATCATGAACTGAGCCAAAGGCAGATGATTAACCCACTGAGCCACCCAGGTGTCCCAATGGAGTGATTTATATTCTATAACAAAGAGGCCATTGGTATTTTTACATTAATTTTGTGACCAAGTCACCTTCCTAAATTAATATTGTTCCTATAGATTTTTTCAGTGACTTGTCTTTATTTTCCCAGTTGCAAAATCATGTTAATAGCAAATTATAAGGCAAAAATTTTCCTATTCTGTATTTGTGTATATTTAATTCTCCAACATATATGTACAGAGTAGTACTCACGAAGTATTGTTAAATAACAGTATTGAGTGCAGGTATTCATATAGTTTTTCTAACTTTAAAAAGAATCTTTCTAGTATTCCAAAATTTGACATAATGATGGCTATTTGCAACTTTATTTACATTATTGTGTCAAAGGATTGTCTGTTTGACAATTTTTCATCAGGAAGAAATATTTAATTTTGTTAAATGTCCTTGCATGAGCTGGTAAGATGGTCTTTTAAATTTTTTTTTATTTTGACCTATTATATTGGAGTCAAATAAATTTCCTTGTTTTAAAACATTCTTGGGACGCCTGGGTGGCTCAGTTGGTTAAGCAGCTGCCTTCGGCTCAGGTCATGATCCCAGCATCCTGGGATCGAGTCCCACATCGGGCTCCTTGTTCTGTGGGGAGCCTGCTTCTCCCTCTGCCTCTGCCTGCCACTCTGTCTGCCTGTGCTCTCTCTCTCTCTCTCTTTCTGACAAATAAATAAATAAAATCTTTAAAAAAAAAAAAATTCTTGCTCAGGGCACCTGAGTGACTCAGTTGTTTAGGTATCTGCCTTTAGCTCGGGTCATGATCCTGGGGTCCTGGGATTGAGTCCCATAATAGGGTCCCTGCTCAGCAAGGAGTCTTCCTCTCCCTCTACCCCTCTTCCACCACCCCATGCCCCCTAGCTCATGCTTGCACTCTGTCTCTCTCTCTCTCTGAAATAAATAAATCTTGAAACATTCTTGCTTTATAATATATAGTTACAGTTAATTATTTTAATATATTATATAGTCTTTTGTGCTAATATTTAAGAGTTCTGCATACATATTTTTGAGCAAAATTGAGTTTTCTTTTTAAATGTGCTGCTTTTGTTAGGTTTGGGAGATTACTGATATATAGGTTTTATAAAATCTCCTTGAAAGCTTCCTTTTTGTCTATGAAGCTGTTCCTCCAAGCATGTTACATATGGACCATCAGTATTATAAATGCCTAATGGTGTTTTATTTTGTATGTCATTAATTAATTAATTTTTAAATTATGGTGACTATTTGTTATCCATTTTCATCTGTCTTTCAACAAACTAGCTCTTGGATTTCTTTTTTACTTTTTTGCCTGTTTTGTTTTCTGTATTTAATTTGTCAATGTCCAACTTCCGTTCCTCTCTTTTTGGATTCCTGGTTTGTAATTTTTACCTCCTTGAATTGAGTACTTAATTTCTTTTCATTTTTGTTTACTGATATCATATGTAAAGATAAAAATCTTCCTGTGGGCACAAACTGAGTTCCAACCCATAACTTTTTGATATCTAGTATTTTTATTCTTGTTCTTGTCTAGATATTCCATTATCTCAGTCTTGAATTCCTCTCCAAACTAAGAGTCAAATTTTTCATCTTTTAATAGCTGATAAATTTTGTTTTGCTGCTGTTGTTCTAATTGTACTAAAATGGTCAGAAAAGGGTTAGCTCGGAGGTTAAGCATCTACCTTTGGCTCAGGTCATGATCCCAGGGTCTGCATCAGGCTCCCTGCTGGGCAGGAAGCCTGCTTCTCCTCTTCCACTCCCCTTGTTTGTGTTCCTTCTCTCACTGTCTCTCTCTGTCTCTGTCAAATAAATAAATAAATAAATCTTAAAAAAAAAATCATCAGAAAATGTTATCTGCACTCTTTTGTCATTTTAGATTTGAATTTGTGGTGGTATTTTTAGGTTAATATGTAGTAAACTTTTGTTCTTTGAGAATATCATGTTCCATTAGAGATTATATATAGGTAATATATTAATAAAATATCATTCAGATCATTACATATTTTTTTATTAGGAGCTGAAAATAATGAGTTAAAATGTTCTATTACAATTCTCTCTTTGATTTTCCTTGTATTTCCTGTAGTCCCGGCTTTGTGTTTTAATGTTATGGTAATTTGTGGCTTAAAGAATGATGACAGCAATATGCTAGCTGTTAATTATATTCTTTATTATTGAAAACGTTCTTCTTTGTCACATCTAATACATTAATTCCTTAAATCAAACTTGTTTGAGATTGTTATGAAGATGTCATCTTTCCTTGCATTAGTATTTGCCTGGTTTTTCTTTGCCATCTTTTTACTTTGAATATTTTGATTCGTTTATCTTAGATATATTTGCTGTATATGACCTATAGTTTTGCCTTTGCTTCATACATTTTTTTTTTTAAAGATTTTATTTATTTGACAGAGAGAAATCTCAAGTAGGCAGAGAGGCAGGCAGAGAGAGGGGGGAGGAAGCAGGCTCCCTGCGGAGCAGAGAGCCCGATGCTGGGCTCGATCCCAGGATCCTGGGATCATGACCCGAGCTGAAGGCAGAGGCTTTAACCCACTGAGCCACCCAGGCACCCCTGCTTCATACATTTTTATAGGGACGTTTATCTCATTACATTTACCAATATTATATTTTACATTAATTGGTAATTATTTTATGCTTTTAGGTTTTATTTTTAAACACACCCTATTGTCTTTATTTTTTCTACACTTTTAAAAAAAGATTTTATTTATTTATTTAATGGGGGGGCACAAGCAGGGGGAGTAGGAGAGGGAGAAGCAGGCTCCCCAGAGCCTGATGCAGGACTGGATCCCAGAACCCTGAGATCAGGACCTGAGCTGAAGGCAGACATTTAACAACTGAGCCACCCAGGTGCCCCTCTTTTTTCTACACTCTTCCGTATAACCTATGCTTCCCTCCTTCCACTACCACCCCTTTTCTCAACTTGAAAATCATATAGTGTATTTTGTATTACTTCCTTTGATGGTTATGTTTATAATTTAAATAATATACTAATATTTTATTTCATACATTCCAATTTTTAAAAATGAAGCATTATATATTAAATTTCTCCTCTACAAGATGAAGAAATAAATTTGTACTTCCGTCTCCTCTCTACTCTCACCTTTTGACTTTTTTTGCAGAGCTGGAAGTTTGGTCTAATTCATTGCAGTTATATTATTATTTTCATATGGTAAGTTTTTTCTCCGTGTCTGTTATTTCCTTTCTTGTCTTTAAACCTAACTCACACATTTGTTTTGCCCTAACTGAATAATTCCATAATACATGACATTCAGTTTTTACTTCCAGTCCTTTTATGTTATGGGTGTCCTCATTTCCAAGTTTTTCACTTGATTCAACCTTTGTTTAGTTAGCTCCCTCTACCAAATTTTTCCTTAAGAATTTATGTTTGCGGGCGCCTGGGTGGCTCAGTGGGTTAAAGCCTCTGCCTTCGGCTCAGGTCATGATCCCAGGGTCCTGGGATCCAGCCCCACATCAGGCTCTCTGCTCAGCAGGGAGCCTGCTTCCCCATCTCTCTGTCTCTGCCTGCCTCTCTGCCTACTTGTGATCTCTGTCTGTCAAATAAATAAAATCTTTAAAAAAAAAAAAAAGAATTTATGTTTGCTATATTTTCAGATTTGTTTAAGAATGTCTATCTTTACCTCTATATGTTCAAAGTGATTTAAATGAGTATAAAATCTTGATTTGTAACTTTTTCTCTTTACCCACTCAGAATTTGGAAATTATAGTTATCATTTTTTATGTTTACTTGGAAGTAAATGCAAATGTCCAGAAGTCTGAGGAAATTTTTTCACTCATGATAAGTGAAATGCTTTTTTGCCATAGGAGTTTTTTTTTTTTTTAATTGAAGTCTAATGCATTATTCAGGAAATTTTCATTGAAAATAACAGAAATTAAATTTGAACTGGCATGAACAAAAAAAGAGGGATTTGAAAGCTCCCACAGACTGAGAAGGGAAGGGACATCATTACCATTAAGAATGACTGGAATTAATACTCAAATACTGTCAGGTTTTTCTTATTTCTTTTTATTCCGTGCTTTGTGCCATGTGATGACTTTAGTATTTCCAACTAAAGACATGTGGGAGAGAGAGGTCTTTAGGAAAATTAGGAATAGGACTGTAAGCAGCTTCTCTCCTAGCTCCATCTTGAAAAATATCATAAGATCTCCGATTGGGCTCTGGGTCATCTTCTATATGATTCTGTCATTGTAATTAGAAAGTTTACATGCTCTGAAAGAACTAGTGATCTTCCCTTCACTGAGCACTGAGGATGCTATGATATAGCATCCTATACTGGAGATTCTCCACTATAGAATACTATAGTGGAGAATCTCCACTATAGTTGATTTAGCAAAGTATATTTCAAAAGTTTAAGTGTTATTTTATTTTATTTTATTTTATTTTAAGATTTCATTTATTTATTTGTCAGAGAGAGAGAGAGAAAGCAAGTGCACACAAGTAGGGGCAGTGGCAAGCAGAGAGAGAAACAGACTCTCTGCTGAGAAAGGAGCCTGACAATGGTGTGGGACTCAGTTCCAGGACCCTGGGATCATGACCTGATGACCTGAGCCAAAGGCAGACATTTAACTGACTGAGTCACCCAGGTGTCCAGAGTGTTGTTTTAATCAAAAGAAATCGTGTTTTTTGTTCAGTAAATTCACCAGGATATCACTTATTTGATATTTTGATTCAATTTTTTAAGTTAGAAAACAGTATAGCCTTGTATGCAGATTTAGATGTTATTTCATTACAGGATAGCTTTCTTCTGGTATATCCCTTCACTTTTGCTTGGACTCCTGGTTTCCCTTGTGAATATATATCATTTTCTATGTCAAGAGATTCAACCTTCTCTTCATTTATGCTCCTTTAAGACAGTGCAGTAGACCCTCTCTTCCTTCCCACATTTCATCAAAATATTTTGTTAAGTGAGAGTACATGATTTAAATATCACCACAATAATGTTGCATAAAAAAACCTTCCAAAGTTAGTTGCATGCATAAATAGGTATTTCATGCTCATAGATCTGAAGTTCAACTGGTCTTGGTTAGGCTTGGATGGGCTTGGTTAGGCATAACTTCCAACTTCAGTTGGGTTCAAATCATCTGTAAGTGTCTCTTATCCATCCTAGATCCCAAAGCTACCTAAGGCATATTCTTCATATGTGAAAGGCCAGAGTACAAGAATATAACTGTAATGAAATTTTTTAAGCCTTTGCTGATGTCATATCCGGTAATATTATGGTCAAAGCAAATCACGTGATCAGACCCAGAGCAAGAATTGGTTAGTCCAGTCCTTCCAACACGACATAAATATACATGCATAATATCGCTATAGGAGGGTTAGGAATTGAGAATAATGGCTCAATATTTCACAATTTCTTTGTTGGTAACAACTACTCACATGTAAAATATACTTAGCCCTGTGCAAGGATACCCCAAAATTTTATCTAATCATGGTAGCAGACTCAATCAGGATCAGACGATCTACATTATGTCCAGATGTAGTTTATTGTGATCAAGAAACCTATGAACTAGTTAAAAGTTTACAGAATCCAAAGTATAATGGTATAACACGGATGGGAAAAAACATAAACATTTCCATTCAAAGATAGTAATAGTGGAATGCACTTATCAGTCAATGGTCCATAGAAGTTTCATACTTATGCTGGACAAATATTGCCAAGTCCACTTATGCTAGGGTCAGACAGTGCTATTTGGTTGGTGTGTGTCTGTTCTCTGAGAATGTGCTCTCCACAGCTCCTTTTCTGTCATCTAGGAGGTCTTTCCTTTTCCAAAAATCTCCTTGGCCACTTCTGAAGAACACACGGGAGAACAGCTTTTCTACAGAGCAAAGGGGGTTTTTGAATCTGTTATCTACGTGGAGAAAGTAAGAGGCTTGAAGGTCTTTTTACATCTCAAACATTTTGTCTCCTTTATTCAGGATTAGAGATTTTGCCAATACAACTCTCTCAGAAGATGTAAAATTTCTATGTATTTGATTCTAGTCAATTTCATATTCCAAGAGCTATGACCACAATTATTTCTGAGGCATGCCCATCATTTTATTTGCAATTATAGTTTCCCTGGGTGGATGAGATGTCCGGGGTGGGGGACATTACTCTAAAGCTTTCTAGGAGCCCCATCCCCCTTCTTCCAGCTGAGGAGACCTACTGGATATTCCTTTAATTCTTTCAAAGGTTTCAAAGATAGTATTATAACCACACATTTTTTTTTGTTATATTCTGAAGCTATGTCTTATTGGAAGTCCCATGGAATTATTCTTTCCCCTGAAGCTATATCTTAATAACCATTTATTTAATATGGTAAAAACCAGTTTAACTTTCCAGTTTTGCAATCCTAGCACTTCTAAATTCTTCATGTTTCCTCTCAATTCTATTTTTACCCTCGCCAGTTTGTTCCTGTCTTAGAGAACTTTATCAAATGCTGCCTGCTGTGGCCACCTTGGGATTTCAGCAGTCTCCCTCAAAAACTCCTCAATCAACATGACGAGTTCATTACATATATTTTCTGTT
This sequence comes from Enhydra lutris kenyoni, assembly GCF_002288905.1. NCBI lineage: Eukaryota > Metazoa > Chordata > Mammalia > Carnivora > Mustelidae > Enhydra > Enhydra lutris. The sequence continues at coordinate 50,139,137 of NW_019154086.1, forward strand.
CTCCGCATTATCATGAGTGACAGTTTTATCAAATATTTAGCCACTACATGCCACAGGTTGACATTTTTCCCACTTCTTGTAACTTTCCTCACAATTTTTCTAGCCTCTTATTACAGCATGCTTGCCACCTGCTGCCCAGTTCCCAAACCACTGCCAACCAATTTTAGGTGTTTGTTATAGCAGCTCTCCTTGGTAGCAATTGTCAGAATGCTGCTACATAACCAACCACCCTAAAACTTGTGGTTTACAACAATAAGCTTATTTCCTTATCCTTGCTACAGTAGGTTATCTATAATTCTATTGCTCTAGACTGGGTTAAGCTCCCAGTTTCAGATTAGGTCTAGGTCTGCACAATGTGACTCTCATTATGCATGGACCAGCCACTATCTGAGGCATGATTTTCTTACGAATAAAAACAAGAGTTCAAGAAAGAAAACCCAAATATGTAAACACATTTCAAGCATTGGCTTACCTCGCATATGCGAACATCGATTGCCAAACAAATCAATTGGCTAAGCTCAAAGAAAAGAGGTGAATAATTATATTCTACCTACCACAGAGCTATAGCGGTGATATGGATGTATATCAATATTAGAAGGACATGAATAATTTAGAGCTATAATTCAATTTACACAGAAAGTTTTGTGGCTAAGAGGGATTCAATAGACAATTTCTAAAATCATATTTTCTCTCCGATGCACATTAATCAGGGCTTACTTATATTCAAAATTCTTGAAAATAGAAACCATTAAGAAGAGTATTCTTGAATTTTTATGTTAATACCCTCTAGATTTCCACTTATCAATCTTCTCACATATCTTTGAGACTTACCATGTCTGACTTTACTGTTTCCATTGAGAGCTAGTCAGAACCAACTTGAGAGCAATTCCAGTATTTCATAGGATGCTAACAACAGTATAAATCAGGATTTCCACACACGCTCAAAAAAAAAAAAAACAAAAACAAATTCATAGAGATCAAAAAGAAGAACAAACTAAATGATCCGTGACTCATGCCTATAGCATAACTAAGACATAAAAAATACTATGAACCTTTAAGTCATGGATAAGCAGGGCAATAAATACCCTAATAGCATGGATATAGCTCCAGAACCCATTCTTGTGAGGAGAGATAGAGGTAGAAAGAAGATGAAAGCACAAAGAAACCAAGAGCATGGAACTAAGATAAAATTAACCCCTCCCCAAAATGGATACTACATTTAGTTAGAAAATATTGAAGGTATGTTTGTTACTTATAACTCAGAGGCTGGTTATTGAAGAACTGAAAGCAATTCTGTATGCAGGATCCAAGGTGACAGGCTCAGAAGGCACTGCTCCTGGTGAAAAAGGGACAACTTGGAAAGGGGATCTGACCATTTGAGATTTGGCAGTGAAAATGAAAAAAGAAATAAAAGGTAAATAATATAAAAGTATTATTGAGAAACTCAAGGAAAGTCAGTATATTGAGGACTGTGTATCCAGCAAAGCTTTTTTTTAGATCAAGCGTATATAAAAATAGCTTTAGTCTGTAGGGACAAGTCAAGAGAATCACAAAATTAGAAAATTCAATGACCCCCTCCTAAAAGACTGTATTTCACTGTATCAAGAAGAAAGAACAAACTCAGTTGCAAAATGTACAAGCTATCTTAAGTCCTCCAGCAATGTCTGCATACCACGGCTTGCTAGTCCCAAAAGGTAAGACTTCACAGAATGAACAAATGGTCATCCATGTCCATGCAAAGAAAACTATACAATAAAACAAAATAACAATAAAAATTTTGAGCTCATGAAAATTGTCCCAAAACAATGGTCCTGAAGCAGAAGGAAATTATAATGTGCCAACCTAAATTAATTGTTGTTAAATAATCATTGGCAGATATGTAAATACAACATAAATCAGAAATCCAAAAACTCAGAAAAAATTGAAAAAATCAGGAAGCTGTGAAATAGCACTATAATCAAATGAAATTGAAGAAAAATATAAAAATCAATAATAAATGAAGACAGAATAGAAAGTGGTCCAAAGATAATAGATTAAATTGATAATATAAAAAATAATATTGAGAAAAGGCATGAAAATAACTAACAGAACATAAAGACAATACATAAAATGATATAAAAATCAGATTGATAAGACAGGAAAATAACAATATATAACAACTGGAGTCCCTGGGGGGAAAAAAAAAAAAAACAATGGCATAGAATTATTTTTTAAAGTATTTTTCAGAAAAATTCTAGATATGAAAGACCTAACTTCACTTATTGGAAAGGCCTATTATTTCTAGAAAAACTTGGCCTGAAACAACTACAAAATGTATCATAATATAATTCTTAGAAATTAATAATGAAGGGAAGCCAAACAAGATTTCAGGCTTTAGACAAAAAGACCAAGTCATATACTAACTAAAGAACATTAATATCGGTTTTATACTTTTTAACAACAATATACAAAACAAAACAGTGGCATTTTTCAGAAACTCTAGGAAAGAAAGTGTGAACCAGATGATTTTATATGCAGTCAAGCTGTTAGGAAATGTTAAGGTGATAATAAATATGATTTAACCTGCAAGATCTGGGGGTAACTATTTTTAAAATCCCTTCCTGAAGAATATACCAGTGGACAAGTTCCGTCCAAACCAAGTGAGTTCTGGGGAGAATGGAAAAAGAACTAATCATTATCATTGTAATACTGTGATATAAATGATGTGTTTGGTTTCAATTCTGTCCCATCACTTCATGTATATTTACAATGTAACATAGAGTACTTCCCCATGTGTATTTTTCCTTTAAAAGCAAAGTGACAAGAAGGGAAGTTATACAAATAGTACATATTCTGTCAATGCAGATATAATGCAACTAAAGAGTGTATGGGGAAGATGAGAAGAAAAAGAAACAGAACCAGCCTACCGATTATTCCATAGCAATATGAGTCCAGTGAAAATAAATAAAAGTAAAAGCCAAATAGTTGAGTGGTAAGTCAGGAACATTAGACATTAAAGAAGGTATGTGTATCATCTAAACATATGAACAAAAATAAGACTCTTAAATGCCAGATAGAATGAAAAAGACAGTACAAAATAAGACCATCCAAAGAAAGTAACATTGTAATATAAAATATTATGCAAAATTAATATAATTAAGATAACTTAATAAAACCAAATCCAAACATACCAGTCATATCGCTAAAATGTAAATGAGCTCAAATCACACAAATCTTATTTAAAATGATCTTTAAATTTCCTCACAAAGAAAATTCAACTTTCTACTTATAAACTCTGGATAAAACAGCTATTTATTCATTTATCTGAGAGAGAGAGAGAGTCGGGGGGGAGGGGACTGCAGAGGGGAAGCAGACTCCCTACTGAGTGGCTTTCCCCACCAGGAGATCATGACCTTGAGCAGAAACCAAGAGTTGGATCATTAACCTACAGAGCCACCTATGGTCCCCTAAAACAGCTATTTAAAAGCATAGAGAAATGGCAAAAGTAGACAGAAACAAATCTTAGACAAAGGAAATACTGAATTAATGTCTCTTTTTATGACTTTTTGCTTGGACACAGGTCACAGTCATGTTCATGCTGCACTGAGTTGTGCAAACTTAGCTTGAAGCCTAATGTGTTACTGGCATGATGGATCAGAGGGCAACGTTCTGGGCTATTGCCACAACTGAAAGTCAAAGGAAAATTTGAAAAGGGGAGAACCTCGGACAGGTGGATCAAATGTCTGTTTATAAACTCTGCCCAAATCTCTGGTTAATGTATGAACTATGAATGCACAGGGCACACTCCAAAAAGACGAGTTAAACTAAAAGAACTGAACAGAAAACGTGCAGCTTCCGTTTGTCATAGAGGAGTCCTGAGCTTGAATTCAGCCAAGTTAATTGCTAAAACAAACAAAAATTGCCATTCTTCAGAAGATGATAATAATCCAGTTTCTATAATGTATCAGTTACAATATCCAGTAAATGTAACATCCAAAATCATGAGATTAAATAAAGCAAAAAAAAAAAAATGACCCATACTTAAGAGAAAAGAAGATCAATAGAAACTAAATCTGCAATGACTAAGACATTAGAATAAACAGACAAGAATTTTAAAGCAGTCATTATAATTATGCGCAGTGACACAAAGAATATATGCTCATAATGATAGAACAGGTTGAGAATCTCAGCGTAGGAATAAAAAATGTATAAAGCAAACAAACAAACAAAAAACCCTAGAGCTGAAAAACAGAATAACTGGAGGAAAATCCAGCGAATTGTCTTAACTGTACTATGAAGGTGACAAAAGAAAAAAAAAAGCAGGGAATTTGAAATAGATCAACAGAAATGATCTAATCTGAAGATTAGAAAGAAAACAATTGGAAAATAAAGAGAGCCTCAGTGATGTGGGTGAATATCAAGATGTTAATATACATATATTTGGAGTCTGAGAAGCATAAATAAGAAAGAAAGATTGAGGCAGACATATGTTTGAAAAAATGGCTGAGATTTCTCCAAATGTGTTGAAAGACATAAATGTAAAAAAATGAAGAAACTTGGGCACCCGGGTGGCTGAGTTGGTTAAGCATATGCCTTTGGCTCAGGTTATGATCCCAGAGTCCTCTAGTCCAACATGGAACTCCCTGCTCAGTGGGGTGTCTGCTCCTCCCTCTATCCCTCCCCCATTCATGATCTCTCTCTCTGTCTCAAATAAATATATTAAAAAAAATCTTTAGGTGAGTGCTGTGAAGTGTGTAAACCTGGCGATTCACAGACCTGTACCCCTGGGGATAAAAATATATTATATGTTTATAAAAAATAAAATTTAAAAATAAAATTAAAAAAAAATCTTTAAAAAAAAAGAAAAGAAAGAAGAAACTCAGTAAATTCTAGCAAGATAAATACAAAGGAAAAAGACATAAGTGAATAATCATCAAACAATTGAAAAGTAAAAAATAACAAAGAAAAAAATTCTTTAAAGAAGCTAGAAGGAAAAATAACCAAAACATTCCTACATGGAAACAATGGTATGAATGATGCTGACATCTCATCACAAAAAGTGGAGGACAGAAGACAGGATGACAGTGAAAAATTATTTTTAAAGTACTAAAAAGAAAAAAATCCAGTCAATTCAGAATTCCATGCCCAGTATTTTGAGAAAAACAAAAACAAACCTAAGAGACTTTGTTACCAACAGTTATGAACTGAAGGAATACCAAAGAAAGTACTTCATTTGAAGTAAGATGATAATATATAGAAAGTCAGCTTTCAGAAGAAGATTGAAGAGTATCAGAAATGGCAAATATGGATAAACATAAAATACTGTATTTTTCTCTTAATCTCTTTAAAATACATATGACTTTTCCCCCATTTTTTATTGTGGTAAAATGTACTTTTTTGTGGTAAAATGTAATGTACATTTAACATCTTAACTTTTTTTTAAAAAAAAATTGGATGAGCACTGGGTATTATAAACAACTAATGAATCATTGAACATGACAACAAAAACTTATGATGTACTATAAGCTGGCTAACTGAACATAATAAAAGAGTTGACATCAAACTGAAGTATAATATATTAGTTTCAGGTATATAAAATAACAATTTAATCTTTGTATGTACAAATATTAGCCATTTTAAAATGTACAGTTTAGGGGCACCTGGGTGGCTCAGTTGGTTAAGCGACTGTCTTCAGCTCAGGTCGTGATCCCGCAGTCCAGGGATCGAGTCCTACATCAGACTCCCTGCTTGGCAGGGAGTCTGCTTCTCCCTTTGACCCCTCTCCTCTCATGCTCTCTCTCTCCCAAATAAATAAAATCTTTAAAAAATAAAAAAAAATAAAATGTACAGTTTAGAGGTATTAAATTCATTGGTACTATTATGTGGTCATTGCCACCATCCATGTCCACCGCTGTTTTTATCTTGTAAAACTGAAATTCTATACCCATTAAACTATAATGCCTCCACATCTCTCTCCCCAAGCTCTCGGCAACCACCATTCTACTTTCCATATCTATGATTTTGACCACTCTAGTATCTCATATAACTAGAAGACATACAGGAAATAGTCTTTTTGTGACTGGCTTATTTTACTTAAATTCAACAATGTCCTCAAGGTTTATCCATATTACAGCGTATTTCAGAATTTACTTCATTTTTAAGCTAAGTAATATTCCATTTTATGTATATACCATATTTTATTTATCCATTCATCTGTTGATGGACACTGTTTTAGCTATCGTGAATAATGCTGCTATGAACACGGGCATACAAATATCTCCATGAGAGCCTGCTTTCAATTCTTTGGGGTATATGCCCGTAAGTGGAACTATTGAATCATATGATAATTTTATTTTTAACTTTTTGAGGAACTGCCATACTGTTTTCCTCAACAGTTGTATCATTTTACCTTCCCACCAACAATATACAAGGGTTCTAATTTCTCTACATCCTTACCAACACTTCTTATATTCTGTGTTTCTCTTCCTTCTTGCCTAGTTTCCAAGAAGCAGTCAGTAGTAATTCTTTTCTTTTTCTTCTATACTTAAGGTACTTTTCTCCTCTGACTGCTTTTAGAATTTTTTTCTGTGACTTTGATTTTCTGTAATTTGAAAATAATATTCTCTGGTTTTGTTTTCTGGACATTTATCCTGCTTTGTCTAAGCCTCCTGATCTGTGTGGTTTGGTGTCTGATATTAATTTGGGCAAATTCTCAAGCATTATTTCCTCCAATATTTTTTCTGGCCCTTTCTTTCTTCTCCTTCTGGTAGTCCTCTTGTGTGTTGGTTACACCTTTTGTAGTCATTTCATAGTCCTTGGACATCCTCTGTTTTGTATATCAATTTCAATTCTCTTTGCTTTTCAGGATGCCACTGATATATCCTCTAGATCAGCCAAAGGTATCTACATTTCTGTTATGCTTTTTTCATTTCTAGTAATTTTTGGATTTTTCTCAGAATTCCTACCTCCACATACTGCTGTCTGTTCCTGCATGTTCTCTACTTTGTCTATTAGAGTCCTTAGGAACTTAATTATAGTTGTTTTAAAATCCCCATCCTATGTTTCTAATAATGCACCGTGTCTGATTCTGGAGGCTCTATTTCTTCAAACTGTGTTATTTGTCTTTTGGTATGCCTTGAAATTTTTCTTGATAACTGAGTACTGAGGAAAAGGAACTGATTAAATAGGGCTTTGGTAGTATGGTGATGCAGTTTGGGGGAAGGGAGACATTTTATAGACCTATGATTGGATCTTAGCCTTCTGGTGAGCCCATGCCTCTGGCCTGTGAACTTCACAAGTGTTTCTCAGTTTTCTCCCCCACTCAGGTGGGACAGGTTGACTGGAGTGGGCTGGCGTTGGGTATTTCCCCTCCCCAGGTCAGTAAGGCTCTGTTTAACTAGTTTCTCCTGAGAGCAGGCCTTGTTAAGAAGAGCAGAGAGCTCTGGAGTATTTCAAAGCAGGTCCTTTTTCCCTCGCCCTACCCCCAGCTGGAAGGGATTTTTCTCCAGTATTGACTTTGAGAATCTGGTTAAGCTCCTGGAGGTAAAGCTTGCTATATTGTGACCGCCCCATGACTGGGTCCTTGGAGTTCTTAAGTGTCAGCATTGTCTGTTCTGACCCCACAGCAATTCGTCAGTTCCAGTTCCGGTTTTCCTAATCACCCCTGGTTCCTGTGGTGTTTAGCTGGTGAGTCTCTGCTTTGTAAGCCTGCCTTCTTGTATTCACCTGTTTGTCTCTCTCATCTTGGGGACAGCAGTTTGCCATGTGTCCTCCCCTATCATAAGGATCCAATTAGATTTGTTCACATTTTTCTCAGGCTGTTCAGCTTTTTATTTGTTGTTAGGACAGAATAGCAACTTCCAAGCCTCTTTTATGCAGAACATAAAAACCTAAGTCTTAATATGCTTCTTTGTAGCTGATATTAGATTTGCTAAACTATTTCCCCTGAGGGCAAGCCTCCTTTAGAAGAACTGAGTGCCCTGGCAAATTTCAAAATAGCTCTTTCCCCACTCCCTCCCCAGAAGTAGGAGGGTATTTTCCTCTAATGTTTGATACTGTAGGCATTTGGTCAAGTTCCTAGAAATAAATCCCACAATATTGTGGGGCCTCCTCCGCTCCCCCCAAGACTGGATTCCCCTGGATGTTTTTATTCTCAGAAGGGTCCACACTGAGCTTCAATCAATTCATCAATTAAGTTCAGGTTTTCCTAATGGCACTTGTTCCAGAGGCAGTTTCTTCTAGGTCTCTGCTCCAGTAATCTAGTTCCCTGTGACTCCCTGTATTTGCCCATCTGTCTTTCCAATCACAGGGGCAGTGATTTGCCCTGTGTACTCCTCTCTTACATTTTGATAATGTCTAATTTATCTATATTTTATTTTGTGATTTCCATATGATAGGAGTTTTTTATAAAATAAAATACATAGCCGGAGAAGAGAAATAATAAAGATCAGAGCAGAAATCAATGAAATAGAAACCAAAAAACAATAGAACAAATCAACGAAACTAGGAGCTGGTTCTTTGAAAGAATTAATAAGATTGATAAACCCCTGGCCAGACTTATCACAAAGAAAAGAGAAAGGACCCAAATAAATAAAATCATGAATGAAAGAGGAGAGATCACAACTAACACCAAAGAAATACAGACAACTATAAGAACATACTATGAGCAACTCTACGCCAACAAATTTGACAATCTAGAAGAAATGGATGCATTCCTAGAGACGTATAAACTACCACAACTGAACCAGGAAGAAATAGAAAGCCTGAACAGACCCATAACCAGTAAGGAGATTGAAACAGTCATCAAAAATCTCCAAACAAACAAAAGCCCAGGGCCAGACGGCTTCCCAGGGAAAATCTACCAAACATTTAAAGAATAACTAATTCCTATTCTCCTGAAACTGATCCAAAAAATAGAAATGGAAGGAAAACTTCCAAACTCATTTTAAGAGGCCAGCATCACCTTGATCCCAAAACCAGACAAGGATCCCATCAAAAAAGAGAACTACAGACCAATAACCTTGATGAACACAGATGCAAAAATTCTCACCAAAATACTAGCCAATATGATTCAACAGCACATTAAAAGGATTATTCACCATGACCAAGTGGGATTTATTCCAGGGCTGCAAGGTTGGTTCAACATCTGCAAATCAATCAATGTGATACAACACATTAATAAAAGAAAGAACAAGAACCATATGATACTCTCAATAGATGCTGAAAAAGCATTTGACAAAGTACAGCATCCCTTCCTGATCAAAACTCTTCAAAGTGTAGGGATAGAGGGCACGTACCTCAATATTATCAAAACCATCTATGAAAAACCCACCGCAAATATCATTCTCAATGGAGGAAAAACTGAAAGCTTTTCCGCTAAGGCCAGGAACGTGGCAGGGATGTCCATTATCACCACTGCTATTCAACATAATACTAGAAGTCCTAGCCTCAGCAATCAGACAACAAAAGGAAATTAAAGGCATCCAAATCAGCAAAGAAGAAGTCAAACTATCACTCTTTGCAGATGATATGATACTATATGTGGAAAACCCAAAAGACTCCACTCCAAAACTGCTAGAACTTGTACGGGAATTCAGTAAAGTGTCAGGATATAAAATCAATGCACAGAAATCAGTTGCATTTCTCTACAACAACAACAAGACAGAAGAAAGAGAAATTAAGGAGTCAATCCCATTTACAATTGCACCCAAAACTATAAGATACCTAGGAATAAACCTAACCAAAGAGACTAAGAATCTATACACAGAAAACTATAAAGTACTCATGAAAGAAATTGAGGAAGACACAAAGAAATGGAAAAGTGTTCCATGCTCCTGGATTGGAAGAATAAATATTGTGAAAATGTCTATGCTACCTAAAGCAGTCTACACATTTAATGCAATTCCTATCAAAGTACCACCCATTTTTTTCAAAGAAATGGAACAAATAATCCTAAAATTTATATGGAACCAGAAAAGACCTCGAATAGCCAAAGCAATATTGAAAAAGAAAGCCAAAGTTGGTGGCATCACAATTCCGGACTTCAAGCTCTATTACAAAGCTGTCATCATCAAGACAGCATGGTACTGGCACAAAAACAGACACATAGATCAATGGAACAGAATAGAGAGCCCAGAAATAGACCCTCAACTCTATGGTCAACTCATCTTCGACAAAGCAGGAAAGAATATGCAATGGAAAAAAGACATCCTCTTCAATAAATGGTGTTGGGAAAATTGGACAGCCACATGCAGAAAAATGAAATTGGATCATTTCCTTACACCACACACGAAAATAGACTCAAAATGGATGAAGGACCTCAATGTGAGAAAGGAATCCATCAAAATCCTTGAGGAGAGCACAGGCAGCAACCTCTTCGACCTCAGCCGCAGCAACATCTTCCTAGGAACATCGCCAAAGGCAAGGGAAGCAAGGGCAAAAATGAACTATTGGGATTTTATCAAGATCAAAAGCTTTTGCACAGCAAAGGAAACAGTTAACAAAACCAAAAGACAACTGACAGAATGGGAGAAGATATTTGCAAATGACATATCAGATAAAGGGCTAGTGTCCAAAATCTATAAAGAACCTAGCAGACTCAACACCCAAAGAACAAATAATCCAATCAAGAAATGGGCAGAAGACATGAACAGACATTTCTGCAAAGAAGACATCCAGATGGCCAACAGACACATGAAAAAGTGCTCCACATCACTCGGCATCAGGGAAATACAAATCAAAACCACAATGAGATATCACCTCACACCAGTCAGAATGGCTAAAATTAACAAGTCAGGAAATGACAGATGATGGTGAGGATGCGGAGAAAGGGGAACCCTCCTACACTGTTGGTGGCAATGCAAGCTGGTGCAACCACTCTGGAAAACAGCATGGAGGTTCCTCAAAAAGTTGAAAATAGAACTACCCTATGACCCAGCAATTGCACTACTGGGTATTTACCCTAAAGATACAAACGTAGTGATCCGAAGGGGCACGTGCACCCGAATGTTTATAGCAGCAATGTCTACAATAGCCAAACTATGGAAAGAACCTAGATGTCCATCAACAGACGAATGGATAAAGAAGAGGTGGTATATATACACAATGGAATACTATGCAGCCATCAAAAGAAATGAAATCTTGCCATTTGCGACGACATGGATGGAACTAGAGGGTATCATGCTTAGCGAAGTAAGTCAATCGGAGAAAGACAACTATCATATGATCTCCCTGATATGAGGAAGTGGAGATGCAACATGGGGGGTTAAGGGGGTAGGAGAAGAGTAAATGAAACAAGATGGGATTGGGAGGGAGACAAACCATAAGTGACTCTTAATCTCACAAAACAAACTGAGGGTTGATGGGGGGAAGGGGGTTGGGAGAGGGGGGAGGGGTTATGGACATTGGGGAGGGTATGTGCTATGGTGAGTGCTGTGAAGTGTGTAAACCTGGCGATTCATAGACCTGTACCCCTGGGGATAAAAATATATGTTTATAAAAAATAAAATAAAAATAAAATAAAATACATAGCCAACTATGACACAACAATTGCACTCCTAGGTATCTACCCAAGAGAAATAAAAACATATGTTCACAAAAATGCTCAAAGCTGCTCTTTCATAATAGCCAAAATTTGGAAAAAAGCCAAATACATATCAACAGGAGAATAGATAAAACAAACTTCAGTATATTTATATAATGGGAGATTTAGGTGCCATTAATAAAAAAAAAGAAATACTATTGCAGTTAGCAACTTTGATGAATCTTTAAATTTATGTTGAGCAAAAGAAGCTTTATACATTAGACCATGTGCTGTATAATTTTATGTAAAAAATTTTTATTATGGGCAAAAATTATATTGAAAAAATATTAACATTGTTTACCTAGAAGTGTTGGGAATGGAAACTGACTGGAAAGAGATATGAGGGAACTTTTGGGGTAATGGAAGTGCTTTATAGCTTGATAGGTATTTGGATAACAGATCTCTGCATTTGTCAAAACGCATGGGTGGTTCGGATCACAATAGGTTAATTAACTTCAAATAAAGCAAAAATAACTACCAACAAATATTGAATTCTAGTTTATGATATAAACACTGAACTGTTTAATGTTGGTGTGTCCTGATGTCTGAAACTTACTTTGAAACACTTCAAAAAGTAAAATGAATTTCTAGATGAGTAGATAAATTCATAAAGAGATCAATTGATAAATTGAATTTTTGGATGAGTAGATAAATGGATAGATATGTGGTAAAGCTTATACAGAAAATTGTTGAGAATAATAAAATTTCAATGGTGGGTATATGGTTGTTTACTATACAATTCTTTCCATTCTTCTGTACATATAATATTGATAATAAAGTGCTGGGGAAAACCCAAAAAGGATCTTCTCACTGCAAATTATGAAAAATAAAATGAAAACCACTTTGTTCAACATTTCTAGACAAAAGGGGAAATGAAAATCAAAAATGTAAAATATTTTTTAAAATTAGTAGGGCAGGGGCGCCTGGGTGGCTCAGTGGGTTAGGCCGCTGCCTTCAGCTCAGGTCATGATCTCAGGGTCCTGGGATCGAGTCCCGCATCGGGCTCTCTGCTCCGCAGGGAGCCTGCTTCCCTCTCTCTCTCTCTGCCTGCCTCTCTGTCTACTTGTGATCTCAAATAAATAAATAAAATCTTAAAAAAAAATAAAATAAATAAAAAAATAATAAAATAAAATAAAATAAATAAAATTAGTAGGGCAATTCTTTTTTTTTTTTAATTTTATTTATTATTTGACAGAGAGAGATACAGTGAGAGAGGGAACACAAGCAGGGGGAGTGGGAGCGGGAGCGGGAGGCTTCCAGAGGAGCAGGGAGCCTGATGCAGGGCTCTATCCCAGTACTCTGGGATCATGACCTGAGCTGAAGGCAGACGCCTAATGACTGAGCCACCTGGGCGCCCTGGTAATGCAATTCTTAATGTATTATCAGAATCTATTTCTTATAACACTTTCCAGAGGAATATTCAAAACATTAAATATCTCTATCAATACCAGTGTAAAATTAAAAATAAGTTTCTTAATTTCCCAACTCAAAACTAAAGGTATATAAAATCTTTTTAAAAACAGTTAAGAAAATAAAAACAAAAATTGATGAGGCAGAAATAAAATTTAAAAGTCATATTAAGTCCAAATACTGATTAGCAAAAGTAGACATATTACTATATAGCCTAATAAAGAAAGAAAACAATGAATCACAAATATTGAAATAATTAACCAAAACAGAAAAAGCTATTCAGACAGAAAAGCAACAAAAATCATGACAATACTTTGTGTAACTCTGTGCAGATACATTGTAAACTTAGGTGTAAGATAAATTTTCCTAGGTATGTACAATTAAGTAAAAATAATCCTGTTGCACACAAAGCTGAAATAGACTAGTTTCATAGGAAAATAGTGAAAATTTAAAAAAACCCACCCCCCCAAAAAAACCACCAGACCTAGGTGAATCCAAAGGGACATTGTATGAAATGGTTAACATCTAGATGTTTCTAATGCTACATAAATTGTTGCAGAGCTTCAAAAGCGAAGGAAAACTTCCAAACTAGTTCTATGAGATGAATATAACATTAATTGCTGAATCTGGTGGTAACAGAAAACAAAACCAAAACAAATATTACTTGTGAACGCTGAAGCAAATATACTAAATAAAACATTAGCAAATGGAATTGAACAGTCTCTCAGGAAAATAATGCATTATGACAAAGTGAAGTTTATTCTTGAAAGGTAAGGATGCTCAATATTTGGAAATCTTTTAACATATATTTTCATATTAATGAAGAAAATTTATTCCCATTAATTTCTGGGGAGAAAAATCATAGTTTACCCAGAAGGTTTCTGACACAACTGATACCCATTTTTTTTCTGATAATATTTAATGGAATAAGAGTGCACACACACATGCACACACACATAATAGAAATATTTCTACTTAGATCAAGAACAAGGCTTACTTCCCCACTACTGATTAACATTATGTGGGACTATTGACCACATTGTAAAAGAAGTAAAACTATATCTATTTGCAAGTGATATAACCATATTCTGAGAATGCAAGAGAACAGGTTATAAAACATACTCATATAATAAGCATTTTATAATGCAATAGTATATAAAAATTAACATAGAAAAACCAGTGGCCTTTAACTGCACAATCAATAAAAATGTATTGTAAAAAAAATTCCATTTAAACTGCAACAAAATACATATAATTATTAGAAAAAACAGTCATGAAAGACACAAAGATAGATTTGAACAAATGTAAAAATATTTCTTGTTTCTGGATTCAATATCATATGCATGTCCATATTCTTTATGTTAATATAGGAGTCAAATGTAATTTCAATAAAAATTCAGCATTTTAATTTGTAGTTATACAAGCTAATATGGAAAAATCATGTGCAAGAAGAAATGTGCAAGAATAATGATAAAATCTTGAAGAGCCGTGGGATGGGAGGACAGTAGGTACTTACCAGATCCTAAAACATCCTATGAAGCTTCTGAAACTGAGACAGTTGTGATTCGCATATGAATAGACAGAAAGGGTGGTAGAACAGAATAAAAAGTTCTGAAAAACATCCCAAAGATGTATAGATATTTAATATAGGATAAGGATGAACCTTAGTCACTGTAGAAAATATAAGTTTATTAATACATAGGATTGGCCAATTGCATAGCCATTTAAAAAAGAGTATTGAATTTATACCTTATAGATTACACAGAAATGAACTCCAAAAGTTTCAATTAATCTAAATGTTAAAAAAAATATACACAGAATAGAACATAGATCAATTCCCCTCCAATCTAGAAATAGGCAAAAGCTTTTTACTTGACTCTCAAAATCCTGATGTGATTAAAGACAAGACTGGTAAATTCAGGAATACAAAATAAATTTAAAAAACAAATTACAGGGCACCTGGGTGGCTCAGTGGGTTAAACCTCTGCCTTCGGCTCAGGTCATGATCCCAGGGTCCTTGGAACAAGCCCCACATGGGGCTCTCTGTTCAGAGGAGAGCCTGCTTCCCCCTCTTATCTCTGCCTGCCTCTCTGCCTACTTGTGATCTCTCTCTCTGTCAAGTGAATAAATAAAATCTTTTAAAAAAATTACAAACTGGGAGGAAATATTTGTTTAACATTTATTCTAAGAATTAAATTCTGGAAAAATACAAAATTTCACAAGAAATCATGAAAAACAAGACCTAAAAAACAAAAAGAAAAGAAATAAGGAAAAAAGGTGTAGGAGCATAAGATAAGAGAAAATGGCCTTTAAACTCCTGAAAAGACATGAATCTTCATCCATACTACAATAGATGTGATTAAAACTACACTGAATCAAACCTTCATTTTTTATCTATTCCATTGGCAAAAATTTGCTAGTTTGATAACATACTTTGCTGTTGCTCAGGCTGTGTGGAAACAGGTACTCTTTTATATGGATGCTAGAACTGTAAAATAGTATAATCCCTTTGGAGGAAAATTTAGTGGTACAGTATAAAACAAAACCACATACCCTTTGACCCAGCAATCTTAGTGCTGTAAGTTTACCCTAAAGATAAACCTTTAGTAACACACTCATACAAAATGCACAATTTATTCATTGTAATATTATTTGTAACAACAAATTTTTGGAAAGTTACCTATATGGGCAATAATTGGTGGTTGGGCTTACCAACAATAACTAGGTTCACAGAATTAAATGAATACAAATACAAAAAGAATTTTAAAATCTTTTAAAATAATACAGTTTAAGTAGGTGATATATATTTTGTGTAAGAGAAAAGGGGAAATAAAAATGGTAGTATTTGTTTGTGTTCATGGAGATGTGTATATCTGTTTATTTTTGTAAAAGAAATGCAGGAAAGGTAGATTAGCAGATGATTAAATTTTTACCTTCAGAAGATGTGTAGAAATAGATTAGAAAAGATAGGAGAGGAATAAGAAGTTGCTGAGAATTTTTATATAGATTTGACTTTTGAACCATGTTCTTCTTGTTATATTTAAGAAATACTAATTCAACATAGGATTGCAAAAATACCCTTAAATTGACTAAAATATAAGAAAATACCTAATTGCCTATCAAACTGATGATTACAGACACAGAGAAGAAGAAAAGAATTAATCTGAGTAACTATTATAGAAAATACTTTGACTTTATTTCTGGAGCGATCTGTCCTAGGAACAAAAGGAAATTTAAACCTTTAATTAATGTATTTGTGAGTGTAGGGGTTTTGTATAGTACATCTGAAACTTTCTCGTATGTTGTATGACTGAACAAATGAGATTTATGGAGCCACATTTATTTCCCACTGTGGAAGAAGGAAGTTACAAGTGTAGAATGGGGGGAAAGAAAGAATAATACAGGATTGTACTTTTATTTATTTATTTATTTATTTATCTTCCAGTATAATTACATAAAATGTATATTAGTTTCAGGTGTAGAATGTAATTATACAACAATTCTGTACATTATTCGGTGCTCATCAAGATAAGTGTACCCTAATTCTTTAAGTTTTTATTTAAATTCCAGGTAGTTAATATACTGTGTAATATTAGTTTCAGGCATACAATTTAGTGACTCAGCACTCACATACAACACCTGGTGCTCATCACAAGTGCAGTCCTTAATCTCTATCACGCCTAACCCATCGCCCCACTTTCCTACTAGTAACTATCATTTTGTTCTCTATAGTTAGAAGTCTGTGTCTTGGTATTTGAATTGGAGTTATTGATATGCGCTAATGATTTCCAAAATACATATTTCCTAGCTCTGATCACTGATAAAGCTAGTAGCAATAGTACGTCAATAGCACTGATAGTACTTAGCACCTAAATCTTGATTTTACAAATATCATTCTCTAAAAGGAGCCAGAGCTCCTTGGATTATGGCTGCTTGTGGATCTGTGGCAGGGAAACAAAGTGAGTCTGGGACATTTTATTATGTCAGAAAATAGGAAGTTCTCAAAAATTGATAGGAATATAACAAGAGGACAGAAAAACATGTTTAGAAAGACTGCCATCAGTCAAATTTTGGGATAATTTGAGCCTCAAAAAGAAATAATGATAGAAATGGTTTATAACACATTGAATTAGAAATAAATCCCTAGTAATACTAATTGTCAAAGGGCCCAGGAGGAAGGGAATGAAAGGAAATCTCTTTTTTTACAGAAAAGCACCAATAATAAATACAGGAGGATTGATAAAATTATAAAATCATTATCTTGCAGTCAACATTTTAGCAATTAATTCAGGAATAAATCAGCAACAAATGCTGAAACAATTGGGTTAAAGATCACTGAGGAACAGGATAATCACACAGTCTCAACATATGATCTCCACAGATTAATTATTGATTAGAAAGGGAAAAGATAATACTGTAGTATAGAATTTTGGTGAACACTACCAAATGACCAAATTTAATACCACCAGTAGCAGGACAAACCAATATCATACTTCTCCTGATATCATGTACTGAGAATGATACAAAAATCATCTACATAGTATTCTTGTAAAAGGTTTAACCTGAATCTAATCTTAAGGAAACAATCAAATCCATTGAGAGTCACTCTGAAAACAAAGTCTCACATTTCTCGAAAAATATCAGTGTCCATGAAAGAAAAACAAAACAAAACAGTGAACTATTCTTGATTACAGTAGACTAGGGAGTGATAGCAATTAATTTTGTTGATTGAGTCCTGGAGAGGGGGAAAAGACATGTGGAACATACTGGGATTATATGAGAAATTAGAGAATGTACAATATATGATAACAATGCCAACAAATCAATATTAAATTCCTTTAATTTAAACATTGTATTATGGTTATGTAAGAAGACATCTTAAGTCTTTGGAGCTAAATGCTTTCTTATTTAGAGGTGGTAAAATGTTAAAACATGGTGAATATAAGTGACAGAAAGAAGGGTGTTTTTTGTTCCCTTTTAGTAACTTTTCTAAAATAGAAATTTGGAGCAAAAGTACACTCCAAAGGCAAACAAATTCCTAGATTGAACAGATTTTGTTTGTTTTGAAAGTCAGGCAATATATTAATCTGCTTTTGACACTTAGAAAAACAGGGGTGCCTGGTGGGTTAAAGCCTCTGCCTTCAGCTCAAGTCATGATCCCAGGGTCCTGAGATCAAGTCCCATGTTGGGCTCTCTGTTCAGTGGGGACCCTGCTTCCCCTTCTCTCTCTGCCTGCCTCTCTGCCTACTTGTGATCTCTCTCTGTCAAATAAATAAATAAAATCTTTAAAAAAAAAGAAATTTAGAAAAACAAGTTGTTTTTCTATAATATCAGCATATTATTCAATATTACTGAGAATCGGGATAAAGATAAAAAGTAAATGAGATGTTTATAATTCTAAACCATGCCCTCATGCTTTGAAATAACATTCTCTAGGTACAAATTGGACATTCAGAATACAGTTTTGAGGTGAGCCTTCCCTATTTTCAGAAGTAAATCCTTTTCCTTAGTGAAGAGAGACACTGATATGTCAAGAATCAAGTGAGATCATCAAGATTATAATTGCTTCTACAGTGCTCAGCCGTGGTCGACTTGGTGGGAGGAACGAAGTGATTCAGATAGCCTCCCTCTTGTTTGTGTTCTTTTTCTTGCCACTAGTAAAATGGAGAAGTCCTTCCATTTCAGAGAAGCCCTTAGTTCCGGAGAGCTAAGTAAAATATTAGGGCAGGAGCATTAAGTAAAAACCTTTAGAGAAAGTAGTCAGGTGAGTGTGGTAGACATTGTAGGTTGGTCCAGTCAGCATCCTGTTAGGTTTGGCTGTGTGACAGACTTCTGTCTAATGAGATGCAAGTGGACATCTGCTAGTTGTGCTTTTTCCTTCTTTATTTTTCTTGGCTGGATACGATATGATGGCAAGAGCCTCTGAACCACCTTGCAACTATGATGGGAAGGCTGAGAGAAGTCATTCCTGATTGCTGAGTTACTAAATTTATCCTGCAGTCGACTTCTGGACTTCTTACATAACAAAAATAAACTTATTTGTTTAGGCCACTATATTTGGTTTATGATATAATCCATTTCACTGGGGTAAGATCAGGAATTTGTGGCAAATACATAACATAGAATATGAAGAATTTAATTGAACTTTAATGCCCCTGTATCACCTCCCTCAGAAACCTGTGTGACCAAATATTCTATACAGCCAGTAGAGATAAATCATACCTTTTTCAGGTGTAAAATAAAAATTGCCCAAGATAGAATTAATTGAGCTGTATCAAGTTAAATGGAAGGAAGAAAGTAAAGACCCAGAGGAGGGAGAAAGGAAATAGTGTGGAATTTAAGTTGGGCCAGAATTTCCCCTATCATTTGTCTGGAATCATTAAATGTCAGGAGGTGTGGGACAAGGCAGAATGATAGCAAGGAAGTGGCCACTATGAGTAAGGCTGAGAAGAGGATACATAGCACAGGCAGGTGCTCGTTCAGAAGGGGAGCTGTCAAAAACAATTATCCCCAAATGATGCTGTTTTTAGTTGAGAATTTGAAGGAAGTGAACTTTCTTCAAGCCAGTTAATAAAATATTTAAAAGTTATTATATGATAACTTGAAAAAAATAATATATTCTGATGAGGACAGTTGATCCTGAGACCTAGCCAATATTAAAGTTCTTGCCAAAGCAGCCCTGGCATTTGGCTTCATCACAAAGGCAATCCTGTAGATGCAGAAGCATCTGCTCTCCTACTTACTGCTTATGTTAAAATGAAAGCTATTCAATAAAATATTTATAAGTATTGCTTCCATGGGTGGCTGGATGGAAATAAGATGGCGAGAAACCAAATTTCTGATAAATATATGAATAGCCACTCAGTTGACCACTTTCCGACATGAACATCATTCATAATTCCTGGTTCTTTTTCAATACGTGCTTTTTTGTCCTAAAGTTGAAATAAAATAGTTCTAGATCTCTTAAGTGTCCAAAACAAATGAATTTTGTCAATATAGACAATAGCAATCAATTGTGTTTTTTTCCTCTTTAAAAATTTGATTAAACAGGTAAGAATAGATACCACACTTGATCTTAGCCAAAAGGCCAAGTAATTCAACCTTTCGTTAATTAATCAATTAAATATGTATTTTGTGCCAGGTATTGTCATAGACTCTGTGGATAAATAAACAAATGACCCTCCTGAAGTTTATCTGTAGGTAAAAAAGGGATAAAAAGGGGATTAAAAAAGAAAAAAATATGCTTCTTTGTCACAGGCAAGGAGTCAGCCTAGTCGGATCTTGCCTTGAATCCAGTCTCAGCAGAGACAATTTTTTTTTTTTTTAAAGTAACCAAAAGCGGGGGAACCTGGGTTGCTCAGTCCGTTAAAGGTCTATCTTTGGCTGGGGTCATGATCCTGGGGTCCTGGGATCCGGCCCTGCATCTGCACTGAGCTTCCAGCTCAGTGGGGAGTCTGTTTTCCCTCTCCCTTTGCTCCTCTCCCCTCCTTGTGCATGCTCTCTCTTGTTCTCCCATATAAATAAATAAAATCTTAAAAAAATAAAAAGTAACCAAAAACAATTTGGTTGCTTAATGCAGTCTCTTTTAAAAATATCAATAGACAGATTTCAATTTTAACATCACAAAATTTCTAAAATTTACTTTCTTCGGTTCTCTATGTCAAAACCTTTTGGGAGTATTTTCTTTTACTCTTTAACTCTTAAAAAAGAAGCCGTCTCTTCCCCCCTATATATACAGATTCTAAATACCTTTTCCCTCCCTCACTGCCTCAGTTATTTGTGGAATGGCTAATCTTATGCACTCTGGCTTCCTCATTTCTTGGGTGGTGAATCAAATAGTATGGTATTTTTTTAAGATTATTTATTTGTCAGAGAGAGAGAGAGCGCGCGCACATAAGAAGGTGGCTCAGTCGGTTAAGCATCTGTTTTTGGCTCAGGTCATGATCTCAGGGTCCTGGGATCGAGCCCCGCATGGGTCTCCCTGCCCAGAGGGGAGTCTGCTTCTCCCTCTGCCCCTCCCACTCTCTCGTCTCTCACTGTCAATAAAAAAAATAAGATCTTTAAAAAAGAAAAAAGAAGGTGGCTGAGGGTGGCAGGCAGAAAGAGAAGCAGACTCCCCACTGAGCAAGGAGACCGATAGGGTACTTGATCCCAGGACCCCAGGAGCTGAAGGCGGATGCTTACCCAACTGAGCCACACAGGGGTCCCCAAATAGAGAGGTATTACACATGTTTTTTTCAGCATGTTATAAGCCTTTGCAAAGAGAGACAAGATAGGTATTTATAATACCTTTTACTCTTTACAAACCGATTTCTTTAATTTCCTTTCTTCTTTGAGTGGCATTCATGGAGGATAATTCTAGGAATCTTTCCAAATTCAGCTTTATATTACCCACCCAAGTTCCATCTAGAAAGTCTATGAACTTAGAGAATTTAAATTTCACGTGGGAGCAGTGGAAGGAGGGTTGGAGGGGTGGGGGTGGCAGATGAAGACAGGTTGCCTTGCCCTCACTTTGAGCATGGCCTCAGGAAAGAATGACAGTTAAAACAAACAAAAACCTAGAATTTGGCAACAGAAGTTTAATTGAGAGCAGTTTGAATTTTGACTCTAAGTTTTATCCAAAAATTTTACAAAGGACATTCCAATTACAATGCTTCCCAAACGTCTAGAAAGGCTCTTTTCCAGTGGCTTGCTAATTACTTCACTTTTTTGGCAACTGTCCACTCCCTGTAGCTTCCAAGTGTCATCTCCTCATCTCTCAACTTGGCACATCTCTTCTTCTACACAGTCTCCATAAACTCCTTCAGGCGTTCTGCATCCTCCTTCACTTTGGGGTTTATTATATAGATAATGTTAGTCATTTTGCTAGTATTTTCCCTCACTTTACTCATTACTTGCATTCTTTCCAATAAAAGAAGGCCTGGGCTGGCTTAAAGAGGATGCTAGGAGGAGGATAGATAGCTAACACTTAGAACTTACTAACATTTCTTTCTTCCGTGTCACAGCTGAGAAAATTATGGTAAGGGTGAGAGGAGAAGTAACATTTCTGAATACCTACAGTATATTAAGCAACACATTAGATGATGTTTATAAATCACATTACATAGTGGAAATTTGGCCTTTAGAAATGTTAACTGCATTAATCTCCATATTTATGGGCCAAAAATTTTGAGGGGGCTTTGGATTTATTTTAAGGAGTCCTCATATCAATGTTCACACCAAACACAAAGTCAAGAAATCACTACATGGAAGAAAGGTTTTTAAACTTTTATTTATTTATTTATTATTATTATTATTATTATTATTATTATTATTATTTTAGAGAGGGAGAGAGAGTGGCAGGGAAGGGGCAGAGGCAGAAGGAGAGAGAGAATCTTAAGCAGTGTCCACGCCCAGCAAGGAGCCTGATGTGGAGCTCCATCTCACAACCGTGAGATCATGACCTGAGCCGAAATCAAGAGCCAGACCCTTAACCAAATGACCCACCAAGGCGTCCTATTTTTATTTTTCTCATCAAGGCACTTTTGATGGATGACTATATGAGCCTCCTAAGCGTTAGATTTTGGTGACGATAAGCAGAGTAGTAAATTGAGATTCTATTTTCAGTGTGCCTTCATTAACCCCACCCTTTTCTCTCCTGCTCTTTAAAGTATATAAAGATGTGAAGGAGATGCAAATACAAGAAGGTTGCTTAAATCCCTTCATATGTACATAAAGTAAATTAAGCATTAAATGTCACACTGTTAGTGATGAATTACTTTCATCACAATTCAAAACAAATTTACTGGTTCAAAGTATGGGAGTAGCAAACAGCCAATGCAAATACTTCTAAAACGATCTGTGTAACATCAGTAGAAACAGCATACTTTATGAGGCCATTTCACAAATACTTGTGAACTAATAAGCACCAAGCAACTAATAAGCACTGAGAGCTTTTGTCAGTGGACCAGCAGAGAAGGTGTCTGCCCTTGTGGAGCAGGAGGATTTAGGTATATCATATAACATCAGGTAGTAAAAAGTTGGAGAGAAAAAGCAAAGTAAAAGAAGAGTGAAGAAGGAGATGGTTGGAGGACATTATCCATAGGATGTGACTACTGGTGGATTCAAGAGCTGGACCTGGGTAATCTGTGGCTCCTAATCTCCTCTCCTGTCTTTGGGATGTACATTTTGCCCACCATTCCCACAGTGGGAGCCATTTTGAAAGATGCAGCCTTGAGAGGGCAATGTATTGTTAGGACCATCTGGATAGTGTACGTGACAAAACCCCGTTAAGGCCTCTACATCAACTTTTAAGATTCTGGCAGCTGGGCAAAGAGATCTACTCACCCTGTGGCCTCTCACAGACAGGTCTCATGTGTAAATTCCCTTGTTTGTTAAACCTGTCACTTACCAATCTGAAATGGCCTGCCTCTTTCTTGTGTCTCTTCTAACCCTCTGTGTATGGGGCAGCTGAAAAACCACTAAGGCTATTGCTATTTTAGAGAAGGTATTCAAGGAGGACCTCTCTGATGAAGTAGTAGTTGTGCAAAGACTAGAGACAGTTGAAGGAGTAAGCCATTGGGAAGACATTTCAGAGAGAGGAGCCCTATCAGCGAAGGCCCAGAGGCAAGCATGTTCAGAGAGACAGGCATGAGCCTTGATCAAATAAGGTCAGAGAGATAAAGAGGGACAAGATCAGGGAAAGGGCTTTGATCTTACACTGAAGTGATGGAAAGTCATTATAGTGCTTTCAGTAAGGGTGTAGCACGATCAGATTAATGTTTTCAAAGGATCACTCTAGCTACTGTGCAGAGAGTAGCTGTTGGGGACAGGAGGACAGGAGTTCAGGGAGCTATTGCCATAATCCACAAGGAAGATGTGGTGACAATAAGACCTTGGAAATGACTTTATAAAAGTATATTTTAAGCAGTACTTGTGAAAAATAAGAACATCCTGATCTCAGGAAGGGATCGACTGGAATTAGGTATAGAGTCAGCCATAAACTGACCCTTGATACATTTGAAAATAACTGACAACTGTGGCATGATCTTCTGAGAGTAAGGGCAGTCATATGGCCACATGTTCCTTAATGAAACTGTAAATTATCATATATTTAGGGATATGTATTACTTTACTGGAATAAGCACAAATTCATCATAAGAGTTCCATAGGTATAGCAGAGAGGAGGGTAAATGGAAGGAAGACCCCTAAGACCAATTTTGTGTTTTTTCAGTACTTGTCTTTAGAATCCCTCTCTTTCTTTGCCTATTGTGGACATGTTCTCTTGAGGCCTACCCTTTCACACTTAATCCTTAATGTTTGTATTGTAGCTCCCTAAAAAGTACTGGGGTTCAGAAGACTCAAGTTTACTATTAAAGCACTCTAGGACATGTTCTATGAAACCAGGCAGATATATAGAAAGATATGCTGGGAGACTAAGAGATTTAAGTCTTTGGCCAACCACTGCAAAGAAAAGCCAGAATTCTGTAGGAAATGTTATTGACTTAGGCCCACCACAGGTCTGAGCATTTCAGAAGTGTAATAGCTCCTACACAAGAATACCAACAAATATAATGACTATTTTAAGTCACATGATTTCATATGGAACAAGTTTTGACACCTGGCATGCCACTGAGATTGTCAGCATCTCATTAGATGAAGTAAGCTATAGAAACAGATGCACTGGCAACCTGGATTCATGTCTTGAGTCCAGAACCATCCTCTTGGATGATCATGTACAAACACAAATAACTTGATCTTCAAGTCCCTCATCTAAAAAATATCTTAAAAAAATATTTTTTATTTGCCCTAGCTTTCTGTCTTTTGGTTGAATATGATATTATGGTAGGCTTAAATCTCAAATACTAATTTTTTTTTAAAGATTTTATTTATTTATTTGACAGAGAGAAATCACAAGTAGGCAGAGAGAGAGAGGAGGAAGCAGGCTCCCCGCCAAGCAGAGAGCCCGATGCGGGACTCAATCCCAGGACCCTGAGATCATGACCCGAGCCGAAGGCAGAGGCTTAACCCACTGAGCCACCCAGGCGCCCCTCAAATACTAATTTTTTTTTCTGTGTATTTCCACCTTCTTCTTTTACTCTGGTGGCCATTTTCTCTAACTTAGCTTACAGTGGAGTTGAAGCAAAGAGCTATAAGAGATTTCCAGATGGGTGTTCCCCTCCAAGAAATCAGGTAAGACTGAATGCTTGGTCTGAATATATGATCCCAAAATTCATACATTGAAATCCTAATTCCCAAGGTGATAATATTAGAAAGTGGGTTTTTGAGAGGTAAAGAGCATGGGTATAGAGGGTACAGAGTGTTCATGAGGGTATAGAGAGCTCATGAACGAGACTGATGCCCATAGACAAGAGTCCTTTTCTTCTTTCACCTCATGAGGACAGGAGAAGTCGGTAGTCTGACTGGAAGTTTTCTCACCTGACCATGCTGCTCCCTGAACTCAGATTTCCAGCATGCAGAACCATGAGAAATAATTTTCTGTTGTTTTTAAGCTACCCAGTGTGCAGTATTTTGTTATAACAGTCTGGTTGGGCCAAGAAACGAAGTTTGGGTGAAGGTAAAGAGGAAAAAAAGATATAAATTGCACGGGAGAAGGTGTGGTGGGAGGAATGGAAGGAAGACAACTTGGGGTGTGGGATTTGAGGGAAAAGAAATTTTTGTGTTAAGCTTAAGGGTGAAGTGGTAGAGGGACAGAGGGAGAAGAGAATCTCAAGCCGACTCCCCATTGAGTGTGGGGCCCAAAGCCTCTCCAACTGGCTTAATCCAGGACCCTGAGATTCAGACCACCGAGCTGCCCTGGAGCCCTGGGTTTTTTTTTTTTTTTTTTTCTTTTAAGTTGAATTAAAGGTGAGTAATGTAAAATGTTACTTAAATATATTCAGAGTGTGAAAAGAAAGAGAGAAAATACTGTGAAAAGAAAGAGAGAAAATACACCAAAACGGCATACAGGTTGAATTTGAGAGTTGAGTCTATGCGATAATCTTTTTCATTCTTTTTATTTCTCAGTACTTTCCACTTTTATTTTTACTCAACTTGTAATTCCTTAAAAAATACTTTTAACAAAAAATTTCTACAATAGAAAGTCACTGATATTCTGTGTGTGTGTGTGTGTGTGTGTGTGTGTGTGTGTGTGTGTGTCTAGTGCGATGAAGAATAGCTGAAGTATTTTCTATAACAATGCAGCTTTTACATTTAGAGGTCAGAGACCCTACTGTGAAGTGTCAGTATCTCTTTCAGACTTAGCCTTGAGCTTAATGATGTTCATGTTGAAATTTCTTGTTTCCGACGTGGAGAAACACATTCTGTGATTTTTTATATCGTTGGTCCTAGATGAGTTTTCTTTTTAAATCTGATAATAGATTAGCCTTCATTTTGATCTGCTCATAGTTTATTTCTGGGAAGAAAGTAAGTGTCTGGAGTACATATTTTTCAAGACTCCTTTCTGCAATAGCAGAGTACTTAATCCTCATGGAGATGCATTTACCTGTACAATGACTTCCTTTTTACATTGCGGTATGCCAAAAAGTCTGCGCTAGCAATTAGCATCTTCCTGTCGTAGAGACTAATTACTACTGGGTAGCTTCCTATAATTCCTTGCCTTACTTTCTTGCTTTAGGCAGTCAGTCTGGGTGCCAAGACCTCTACGAGGTGTGGTGCAAACTCAGGGAATGTTGTTTCTATGGCAGTGACTCTCTAGTGCACTCATACCAACAATTGTAGCCACTCCTGCCAACTTAAGCCTGATACCTTCAGAGGAGAACAGATGGCTGAGTAGTCTACTTCAGCTATCAGAATGAGTCAGTCAAGTCATCTTTCTTGTCTCCTTGAAAACTATCCTTGAATTCCAACTCTACAAAGGCATTTTTGATTAAGTGGGAATGAGATGTGTTTAAATAGCTGATCTTTACACAACCATACAAATGCCTTTCTGACCCTTATCCTTGCCAGAGATGCAAATAAACACTAGAAAATGAAGGAAACAGAAAGAGATGTGGCATTAACAAACACTTTAAAAACAGGCTCCCTCTTGCTTCCACTTTTCTAATGCTGCTGTCACGTCCTTGAGAGGAAGACTCTGACCAGCCTGCCTAATATATGGAAGTGTCTAGAAAGTGCTAACTTAGATAAGCTGCTTTCAAGTCAGATTACTTGTGTGCTCTGTGTTTGAAACTATTAGGGTAAATTAGAGTCAAAATTTGGATAACTACTACCACCAGCTTTTACAATTTCTGGCTTATTTTGGGGAGGGGGCATTTAATTCATATTTATTCCTCATTATGACCAACTTCTTTAGCCAGGGGTCCATCAAAAGGTCCAGATCTGAATGTTACCAGTGTAGAAATGGACAGCCACAAACATAACTTTCTTGTACTGTTACATCAAGTTGGCTCATGATGTGCACATGGATTATTAAAAGATTTTGCTTTCACCTAGAAAGAGGTGCACGTTCTCTCTCTCTCTCTCTCTCTCTCTCTCTCTCACACACACACACACACACATACACAATACCCCCCAAAAACAACCCACTTTTTCCAGTTTTAAAATAATTTTTCCTTAATTAGTGATGAAGTCATCTTCAATTCCTCTTTAGCGATTTTTGGAATTTTATTGGAATTGACTCAGATTCAAACACGTATTATCCCAGAACTGATTTCTATCCAAAAGACAAAGAATCAGGCTCCCTGGATTTGAAGGAAGATTTATACAGGGGATGGTCACTGTTCCTAAGCCTTGAATGACAGACACATCCTGGTGAATTGCCAAGAAATATAAAAATGGGTCTAGTTTAGATTAAGGGTAATTTGTAATAGTTGAGGAATAGTTTTTAAAAATGATTATGCTATTAAAAAATGTTTGTGCTATTTTAGATGCTTCTCTCTGTGTTGGTCTAAAAGCAGTTCAGCGATGATGGTCTAACAATCACTTTGTAATTTTGCAATAAGAAAGTAAGAGAGAGGACCTCTCAATGACATGTTATATGTGAGTTAAGTAGGATGGGACATTTATGGTTTTTTCTTGCCTCTCTAGTTATCCATTCAGCATTTTATAAATTGATTGTCCCAGAGGTGCTGCGTGGGATTAAAGCCTCTGCCTTCGGATCAGGTCATGATCCCAGGGTCCTGGGATTGGGCCCCACATCGGGCTCTCTGCTCAGCAGGGAGCCTGCTTTCTCCTCTCTCTCTCTCTCTGCCTACTTGTGATCTCTGTCTTTCAAATAAATAAATAAAATCTTTAAAATAAATAAATAAATAAATAAATAAATTGATTGTCCCAGAAAAGGAAAATCTGAAGCCGATGATAATTGGCAGAATGACTGAGAACTGGTTAAGCAAGCAATTTGGTTTATTATTATTAGTTTTGCTGAAAATAATAAAATAATAGTACCTTTAAATTTCTACAGAACATATATTCCCAATATGAGGTTCTAGACCCACTGGGAGCTCATGAAGTTAGTAATAGTGAATTGTTTACAGTCTTTTAAAATAATATAATATAGATTATTTTATTTTATTTATATTTTTATATTTTATATTTGTATTTTATTTATTTTATTTATATTAAAATAATCTAATATAGATAATACTGCAGTTATTGATTATTTTTACTATATGCTAAGGTATGTATTTACTTGATTGACAAAAGTAAGGACATATGTTACTTATTAATAAATATATACAGTTTGATTTGGTAAAGAAGCTTTTCAAACAATGAAGGTGAGTGATAGTAAAACGCATCTTTGGAGAAGAAGTCATTAGAATTTTTTATAGTTAAGTAATTCATTTGATTCTCATGCCACTCTGAAGCTGGCAGATGGATAGAGTTAGCTCCATTTATTAAACCAGGGAACTGACATTTGTTTACTCCTGTATGTATTATCTGTCCTTTCAGGTTTCACATACTATAGATCTCTCTTTTATGGTTTCTTCATTACAGAAGTTCTTTACTGAAGTCAAAAATTTTTAATGAATAACACAGTGCCAAGTCACTATAAGACTATTATATACAATGCCTGTTTTTGCTTATCATGAAGCATATAGTCTAGATGGTAATAAAAGGTAACCCACACGAAAAGTCCCAAAAAGAAGGGGGGTGGATTACGACTTGCCTGTTTCTCTGTCTCTTTATAGTTTCAATGATATGAGATTGATAACTTAAGAGATCCTGCTCAAATAAAAAAATGAAAAATGCAAAGAATATATTATAACAAAAAAGAAAGTATAAGGCAATACCTGATTATGAGGCAAAAGAATGATTCAGACAATATGAGTTGGCAGGGGTGTCTGGGTGGTTCAGTCAGTTAAGGCGTCCTGCCTTTGGCTCAGGTCATGATCTCAAGGTCCCGGGATCAAGCCCCATGTCTGGCTCCCTGCTCAGGGGGGAGGAACCTGTTTCTCCCTCTCCTCCACGACTCATGCTCTCTCTCTCACTCTTAAATGAATAAATAAAATCTTTAAAAAAATATATGAGCTGACAGAAAGGAGGGGTCACTATAAGGGTAGTGAGTATTAAGAAAGAGTCTTATGCACATAAGTTTGGCCTGGAACAATTGGTCTTCAGTGAGGAAAAAAGAATAGAGAAGAAAACATTTGGGGCAGGATATCAACTCTGTCATGTGCACATCCTTCCCATGTAAGATGTTACATTTTAATATGTTCTACTGTCATATTTTTGGCATTTAAAAATCTTTTTAAAAAAAAGGATACAAAGGAAAAAATAAACTGGAAAGAAATAAGTAAATGCATGGGGAAGGACACATTGTAAACAGATAAAGAAGGGTCTTTTTATTATCATATTATTATTATCATAACCTCTACCCTTATGCTACTATAGGAGAGTGAAGGAAGAACTGGACCATATGCATCATACATGTTAAGTTGAAATTGGGTTTGCATCAGTAGACATCATGCTCCTACCCACACTAGAAACAGCAGACAGAGTGAGCACATGCCAGAGAGAGCCATTAAACATGGGATAGTGAAGAACATGGCAGAGGAGATAGAAATCTAGTGAAGTGGACCATAAAAATAATAGTGGCCCTGAAGAAAAATTTGGAAGAAAAAGTCCACTACGCAAAGGTCAGAAGCCAAATTGGGATGGGATCTGCCAGTCACCAGGTAACAGGCGAATAAGGAATCTAAATCCAGTTTGCTCAGTCTATCAGCCTGCCCAGGTGTGAGAACATTCATCAAGCTCTTGATAGACTACAGCACCCATCCATGAGAAATCTCATTTCTGGACATTCGGCAGTCCTTGACCTTGAAAGCAGTTCCAGGTTCCGGACTGATAGTCAGTCTAACTTGATAAATGATTATTTCTCAAAGAGAAATGCAATTCTCCCACTCCACTATGACTGCAAACACACACACACACACACACACACACACAGCGTATAAAAATGTATAGCTACATACATGGAAGGACCCATGAATGTGTGACATACTCATTCTACCAGCAAGTCAGCGATAACAGTTGTGCAGGTGATGCATTCAGCATAATTGCAGATACCGACACCAATGCCCACCCTGCTCTAAAATCTCCTGAAGAAATCTTGGCTGTCTGAACCACAAGGTGTACAAGGGAGTTCTTGCCAAAGTGTAAGAATAGAAACATTTATCACAAAAAATACCTGGGGTTATAGTTGTGTTGCATGCAGAACCACAACGTCTTCACCAGAGCATCTGGCCAAGGTGTACTGAAAAGTACCAGAATTTTATTTAAATGTATATTTTTAAAAATCTAAACAAGTATGCTAATGATATTTTCTGTATCCTCTTTTCATATTACTCTTATTGATTTATTGTGTTCTTGTCCTCCCACTAAACTGTGAAGCTCTGTGAGGACAGTGGTCCTGCGTCACCCATCTCTGTTTCTTGGGCATCTATCACGATTCTCATTCTCTCCTTCTCTGAATTATATATGATCAATGACTACTTGTGTCTTGATTTATCCAGTCTTCCTTCATTTCTGAAATAACAGGAGTAAAATGAATATATATGACATTCAAGTTGGTAAGAGTTAATTATTTGTATGACCAATAGTAAGCTGAGGTGTATTTTATGGATGGGCAACTAGAATACCTGCTTGTTAACAATATATCAAATTTGAGAATACATTTGAGGCTGGTACATAGATTCCCTTTTTGTACTGTAAACATTCTTTGTTCCTCTATATCAATATTCTTTATGCATTATGATATTATGGATATAGTGATAAATATCTCTAGATTTCTTTGTATTACAGAGAAAGTTCTCTTACCCAACTGCACTTACCCAATTCATCAATGAACTATCACTCTGTTCCTCTATTCTGACAGGGGCCCACTGATTAGTAGACCTCTTTAGCATATCATGCTCTTCCTCTCCCATTAGCTAAATTATATGTTTACCAGTCTTTTTTCCAAACATATTTATGTCACCTTTATATGCTATTGTAATTACATTAGTTAACTGATTACTATTTAAAACAAGCAAATAATGGGAATGAAAAGAAAAAGTTGGTGTTTTAATGAAAACTCTGTTAAATGATTTGGACGTATTTGTTAAAGGTAAGCTGGAAAAAGTGCTGTCTAATTAGGTGAGGGTGAGACACCTAAAAATCTCAGGGAAAATTATAAAAATCTGGAAGAAATTTCATCCTCAGATTTTTCAAAGTTTTCATAAAATTTTGGATGAACGTAATGGGCCTATTCAAAGGTAAGCCCCCTGGGCTTGCACTAAATTATAGTAGAAGATTCTACATTCCTAAGCTTTAGGTTAAAGTGTTGAAGGCATGTATATATTTTTAGAAAAATAATGATCCTCTTTAATAGACTTAAAATTTGACCATTCTACGATGGCTAGATATAGGGCTTCTACTCTTTATTGGTCCTTAAATTGGCTCAATTTCAAATAGTACTCATTTCTTGTTCATATACTTCAAGAGGTTCTCTCAAAACTTCAACTTTAATGTATTCATTCATTTATACACTTGCTCATTTTCTCATGAGTACATGTTTAAAACAATACTTAGTGATACTGTGACTACATTCAGTGGCAAGGTCTTTTCCCTCAGTAGATTTGCCATTGAATGGTCAAAGTATGCTACCTACACATAAAACGATAGACAGTTACTTATAAGCTGTAGAAAGCGAAACAAGGGTTTACTTCCAGAAGTATAGATGAAAGACTTATTCCTTTATTCAGCAGATATTTTTAGACATACTTCTTAGGTATCAGGAACTATGCTTAGTTCCAAGGACAGAGTGGTGAAGAAGAAGGACAAGTGCTTGCCTTATGGTTGTATCAGAGAAGATGCTCCTTGAATGTAAGGTAGAAGTCTCAGAAGCAGACACAGGGCTTGAAGGAAATATACTATGAGGGGGGTGGTTAGCTTGAGCAGGAAAAAAAAATCTCAAGATTTGTTGAGGGATTAATGAATAATTTGGCTAGAGGATGAGGTATCTGTGGAAGGGTAGAGAGAGGTAAGGACGAAATGTATGCAATTTCCTCTTTTCATGTAAGGAAAATGCAGGCAATGGTCAGGCCCCCCATGATCATCAAGGTCTTTTTACAGGTCCTAATGTTTTTCTCTTCTGAATTCAAATCTGCTTTGTGGTCTTTGGAACATAGCTAACGGCCAAAAACCTTCCTTCCGAGTTTGATTTGTTCTTAGGGTTTCCTCTTGGTCTGGAATTAACACAGGGAGTGAGGATGAAGAAATGGAATTTCTAACCCACATCACTTAGCACAGGTTGTCAGGTCCTGCTATGGCACCCCATTAATTGCTGAAAGTACAATATAATGGGAAGGAGCAAGAGAAACAACCAGAAGCCTTTCTAACTCCATTTGGTTCCCGTAATTCCTTGTTCTTAAGAGTGTGTTTTGCCCCCCTGAGTCTTACATACAAAAGTGTCATCTAGATTTGGAATTTATAGCTTCTTCTCCTTTTATGTTATTTGCTTTTATAGTTTAAGCTTTACAAATTCTAAGACTATGTCTATATAATGCCCAGAAAGATTTATTGGGCAACAAATTTGCTTGGCCATTTGCATCCTAATGGCAAAAGCAATTTCTTCAGCCAGAATAGTTTATTTTCTTTTCAGTTGCAAATGGGGATATTTTAAGGAAAAAGAAGTTATTTTGGTTCAAAGGGGGATATTATAGCTCCTTATTTCTGACAACTGTCAACCTCCCACCTCAGCAAAAGTCCTTTATTGGTCAGGAATTAATTTCTCGACTCAAATGACCCCAGGCTGTATTATCTGGTCCTTATCTAAAATAAAATAAACTTTGGAGTTTTTCTCCAGATTTATAAAAATAGTTTTAAAATTATACCATCTAAAGGAGAGAAAGTGCTATTTTCTGGAAGAGGGTTGTTGGGAAACCTTACTTTTTTGTCATGTATTAATATAGAGTAGTATATTAGGAATCACAATGGCTACATTCTATGCTTTTTGTTTAGCTGTATGATTTTGGACACATTGCTTGCGTTTGGGAAGCCTTAGTCTTTTTGACACAATGGGAGGTGGGGGGATGGGTTTGGGGAAAGACAGAGGGTGGGTGGTGTGGTGTTTGAGGCAGTGTCATGGATCAACTTTCACTGAGCACTTAATATGTCAGGAACTTTTTATATCTTATTTCAATAGAGACTCACAATATCCTTAAGAAAAGAACTAGAACTCAAAGAAGTTGGGTTATTTACCCAGGTATTGGAGAAGGTCATTAAGAGGACGTGACCGTTGGCTGACCTAAGAGCTGGACCCAAGCAACTGAAGCCTCCTCACCCCCCTCCCCTGTCCTTGGGATGTACATTCTGCCACTGCTCACACTGTGAAAGCTATTTTCAAGGATGCAGGCTTGAGAGAGAGCAAGGCATTGTTGAGACCATCTGGATTGAGTATGTAACTGAACCTTAGTTCAGGCCTTTATATAAACTTTTCAGATTCTGGCAGGTGGGCACAGAGGTCTTCTGTCTTATGGCTGCTCAAGACTGGCCTCATATGTAAATTCCCTTGTTTGTTAAACCTGCACCCCCCAACTTGGAGTGTCCTGCCCTTTCTTTTGTCTCACCTTGCCCTCCATGCACGGGGGCCATTTTGTGAACCCACACCAGGGTCACAAGCCACTGAGTGGAGAACCCCATATATGTTTGAGGTGACAGCTAGATTTTTGTTTTACACCGCACCACACTACCTTACCTAAGCTGCCTTCAAATACTAAAGTTCCTTTTCTTGAAGCTCTCTACTCTTTGGTTTTTTTGACACATCACATTTCATCTTTTCCTTCTTTAGTTGTATACTTTCAGGGTGAAATAAGTCAAAGGCAATAAGACGAACTCCCACCCTCTGAAATTTTCTTCATTGCTGTACTAAATGAGCTCATGCACGTGAAGTAGCTTCATGACCATAAGGTATTATTGTTAGATGAGCACAATTACCACTCTGGGTTTTCTGGTCTGGAGGTGGATTTGTTTCATTTCAGATGCCCAGAAAAACCTGCATTTTTGTTCTTCATTTTCTGAATCCACGTAAATTATGTAGCCATTTCCACGATCTGTGAAAACCACTCTGGCAGGCACTGGAACAGTCAAAAGAAACCCGCAGGCTAGATTGCAAAGTCTATTATGGAAGATATTGTGCATATCACCCTCTCTTGCCTAAAGTCAAGTAGTGGGAGTATAATACAGGCAGGCAGGATGGCAGTTGTATGCCGCTGCAGGATGATAGCCCTCTCGTCTAAAGAGGGGGACAAACAGCTCTAATGTAGGAAAGGTAAAATTAGGCAATCCATCTGTTAAAAAACCCAAAAAACAAAAACTCTTTCCTTTCTCAGTTCATTGTCTCAGTATAGCATCCTAAGGAGTCTTCGGACAGAATGCACTTCTACCCGCATATACCTAATTATACTTGCAATGAAAGGTATTTCTTGTCTGTTTGTTTTTGTTTTTTAAGGATTTGCTAACACCTCATAGAAACCTTTAAAAAGTATTCTATTTAGAGATAGTTTTGCTGACTCAGTATGGCATGCATTTGGTATTCCTTTCTTCTAGAGATTTTATTTTGGGACATTGGTATAAAAGCTGTTTTTGAAATCTTTCTTATGATTATTCGTAAAGTTTTGGAGGAATACTCCATCACAATAGTAGCTTAGCTGCAGATATTCTAAGCTAGATATTCTTCCCCTCGTAGGGGGAGGTAGTTGGGGTCCCTTGAAACAAAATACAAAAGGCCAGCTCATTTATCTATGGGACTCTTTTGAGAGGGAGAGGACCCTTTCTTTTCTTGTAAGAGAATTTGGGGTCTGAAAGGAAGAGAATTGACGGAGACATCCAGTGCTACTACCTTTCTTTATTGTTGTTGTTGTTGTTTGTTTGTTTTCCTTACTCAGAAGGAGGGAAACCAAATGAAAGCCAGGGTGGGGTGGTGGTGGGGGAACCAACTTTTAGGAATTCCTGGACCCATTTAGAAGACAAATTTTTTTCATGGAATGCAAATGACTTAACGGTAATACCAGGAAGCTTCTCAGAGCAAATTATAATCCCATCACTGAGAATTAACGATGAAAGTTGACAGGCTTTATAAACTTGGAGATTTTGTTGTAGTGGAAGGCCCCTGCAGGGAATACAATGCCCTTAGGTAAAAAGTTAGGAAAGGCTTCTATGCCTATGACTAATTTTTGTTATGCTGTGCGTGCTTTCTAACCAAAATTAGCTTTTTGGAATCATAGTGGTGATGCAGAGTCACATTACTTCCACCTATTTATACAAATATGTGCATACGTGTAGGTGTGTCTTCTGCCATGATACTAGGAAGGGCATCATCCACACTGTTGTGGAAGTTGAACTAAACAGAATCAGGGTCAATTGTTGCATGCAGAAAATTCCAACAAAACACACATACACAAGTCTTCAGGTTCAGTGTTCAGGTCTTAATACTTTGTGGTTCTTAGCTAATGTTTCTTAATCGTCAGAAAGCGCAAGTCACCTAGAGAAATAAGTTTAACCGATAACTAGATCCCAACATCCAAATATATTAGGTTTGGTATGTGACTGAAGTAATCTGGATTTTAGCATGCACACTAAGTGATTCTGTTGCATATAAGTCCTTAAAATATATTTTGCTAAACCTTACTAAGATATACATTGACATTGAAGAAATCTTGGGTTTCTTGAAAAGTGATACTGTTGACATTTTTAAATTAAGTTGGTCATGAGTCATACTCACAACCACATTTGAAGACTTACACAAGGTCTCACAGCTTATTAGAGGCAAGATAGGACTGGAATCCACTTAATTCTAGCTCTGAAGTGCGTACTCTGGTCGCACTGGTCCTCCTCCCGAGAGTAGGGTCGTCTCCATAAGACAAAAAAGCTGCTGATGAAGGTGAAGATTGGGCAGTCTGGAAGAGAGTATTTCCTTTGGTAATAGAAAAAGAGAATGTGGGACGCCTGGGTGGCTCAGTTGGTTAAGCCGCTGCCTTCGGCTCAGGTCATGATCCCAGCGTCCTGGTATCGAGTCCCGCATCGGGCTCCTTGTTCTGTGGGGAGCCTGCTTCTCCCTCTGCCTCTGCCTGCCACTCTGTCTGCCTGTGTTCGTTCTCTCTCCCTCTCTCTCTCTGACAAATAAATAAATAAAATCTTTAAAAAAAAAAAAGAAAAAGAAAAAGAGAATGTGAATTGTTAAAGGTAAGATGAGAGTTTCAAAGGAACTTGAATTAGAAAATGAGGAATCTAAATTCAATCTGTTAGGCCAGTATTTCGAGCTCTAGTTACAGATTAGAATCTCCTGGGATATATTTTAAAAAATACTGATGCCAGGGCCCCACACCAGAGATTTTGATTTAATTGGTCTGGGGTGGGGTCATGCATCAGTAGGTTTTAATAGCTCCAGGGGATTCTAATCTGTACCCAGAACATCACAGAGAGCCACACTTTAACTCCGAAACAGGTGAGAGTCTTCAAGAAAGTGTCGAAGAGGATTTATTTGGTGGTAATGGATAGACTAGATTAGACTGTGAAGAATGGAGGAAGGGAATCAGCTGGGTGATCCCTACTGTAGGAACCTGGCTGCAGGAACCTGGGTGTGTGGAGATAAAGACCTAGACTAAGGAGATGCAGTAGAAACAGCAGTGAAGGGACCTCCCTTGGCTCTGCTGCCACTGCTGCCGCTGACCTTTTTTGTGCCATAGGAAGTCATTTAACTTTCGTCTGCATTTCTTACTAACACTAAAGAGTGAACATCGTCCCTGAAGATACTATAGCACTGTTATGAGATTCAAATTAGATAATTGAAAATTAGAAATTTTAGGAAGTATAATGCACAATACATGTTCAATATATTATGAAAATCATGGCAGTGGAACTGGAAAAAGATAGAGCCATGTTAGACATATTCACATTGGTGAGATTGATGACCAGCTGAAGTTCCAGAAGGGATGAAAGATATTCTAAAGGTACAAGCCTGTGGAATTAGAATCTAACAGAAATGGGGAAGCTGGGAATAGGGAGTGATTCCTGAAGGAAAATGACAGTAGGTATGGATCAGAGGTTCTCAGCTGGGGGCAATTTCATTCACTAGAAGGCATTCAGGATTGCCCGGAGTCTTTCTGGCTGTCATGATTTGTGTATGTGTTGGGGGGTGGGGTGGGTACTGTCATTGAGTAGGTAGAAGCCAGGGATGCTGCTAAAAACCATATAGTGCACAAGACAGCCTCCCACAGCAAGGAATTATCTGGTACAATATGCCCATAGTGCCAAAGTTGAGAAACCTGATACAGACACTACAGATTGAGTTGGGAAGGGCCAAAGACATCATGACCATATAATTCAATTTCTCAGTTTCATCAAAGAGTAAAACAAAGTTCAGAGATTAAATGACTGGGTTAAGGTCTTCAGTGAATGGGGGGCCACAAGGACGGAACTGAAATCCAGTTCTCCTGTCAGCCAGTGCTCTTTAGCAAGAACCTATCTGACCTCTCATTCAATTGATACCTGGCCCAGGGGCATTCACTTGATCTTAGCCAAAAGGCTGAGAAGCAATGGCCCAGGGCCATTCAGGTGGAGCTACTTGGTACCCACCCATCTGGGAAAGTCTGATTTGAGGGCTACACAGGTTATTGGTGGAGATCTCCATCTTGGAGTAACCAGTACAGATGTGTTTAATTTTCAAATAACTTAAATATGGAAATAAATAAAAAAATAGAAAATATAAACAAACGATTGCAGAGGACCCAGGGGGCTCTTAGAAGGGAGGGTCAGAAACACTCCCTTGAGAACTGTTTGACTCAGTGACTTTAAACTCAAATAAAAAAGAATGGGCAACATTGTGAGATACAGCATTACATTGGGTAGGATGAAGCTTCAAACAGTCATTAGACTTCTGAGGTGGAGGTCAAGGTGATATTTGGAAGGGCAGCTCCGTTGAATTGTTGGGGAAAGAAAGGGAATTTCAAAGAGGGAGAGAAGGAGCAATGGGATAATGAAGAAATGTGGGTGGTAATTGCCAAGAGTTTCCCCGTGCCAAAGAGATAATCAGGACCTATGGGATATACCAAGGTCAAACCAAGGACTCAGGAGGGCAGGAGCTTCACCTGTGTTTGCTGAGAGCAAAGGGGAACTGGCAGCATTGGATGGACCTCGCGCACACACACAAGCAAGCGCAGAGCTGCGGCGATACCGAGATGTGCGCACTAGATGGCAGTAGCGGGGCCCTTTCGGCTGGGTTCGCGGTCCTATAAGACGCTGCTTGTTTAAGTACAGTCGCATTTAGTTGGAGCTGCAGGGGAGTGAGGGAGCGAAGGGTAGAAGGGAGGCAGCGGGAGAGCTTGAGGGAGAAGGGGGCTCGCTGTGTTTCCACCGGGCACAGGCTTCGAGCGTCCCTCCCGGCCCCTGGCTCGCGCTCTCGCGGAAGAGAGCGAAGCTGTTTGGGTCCGGCCGTCGTGCGGCAGGAGCCTGGTCTGTCCGGCTTGCGGGAGCCGGGAGAGCCCAGGGGGAAATCGAGGGAAGCGAGCCGCGCGTTTTACTAGAGAGAGCGCGAGCGGAAGAGGCGAGAGCAGGACGCGCGACGGAGCACGGAGCGCGGCGGAGACATGAGGACCTACTGGCTGCACAGCGTCTGGGTGCTGGGCTTCTTCGTATCCCTCTTCTCGCTGCAAGGTAAGGGGAGGCTTCTTGGCTCCTCGCGCCCCGTCCTTCCCGCCGCCGGGCTCGGGCTGGTCGCTGGAGTGAGGAGCGCTCGGAATATGGACGGAACGCGGTTTATTGACAAGTCCTGCGGTGCGCTCCCTGCCTTCCCGGCTCTACGCCCAGGCTGGGTCCTGAGGCGTGCAGGAGTGTGCAAACAGACTTGCTGCATTATCGCTGTTGGTGGGGAGATCTGGAACCGGTGTGTGTGTGTGTGTGTGTGTGTGTGTGTGTGTGCGCGCGCGGGGGGGGGGGGGTGTGTGGGGGGGGGTGGGGGCTGGTGCGAGGGGTGGCGGTGGCGGAGCTGGGGTTGCTCCTCTGTAAACTCCAAGTGCCGCCGTGGTGTTCGCTGTCCCCGTGTCCCCGGTGCTGATACCACTGCATTCCTTCTCTTTGAGGAGGGAATTGGCATTAAGTTTAGAAGGAGGCTGGATATCCACTCTGCACCTGGTACTTGTATCTCTGTGTAAAATACCCCTAACAGATTCTGCCCGAGGTGGGGGAGGGAAGCGGGCGGAGGGGAAGATACGGGGTAGCGAGGCGGGGGGGGGGTCAGAAAATGAGAGAGAGAATATGAATTTACGGGTTAATAGCTGTGCTGACTCGGAATGGTCAATATGTTTCCTGCTTGGAGGACTGAATTGCTGGTGCTGGGTGTTTACTTTGAAGAGGGTTTAGATTCCTACGTTTTGGGAGGGTGTGAAATGAATTCGTGAAGGTTAAAAATGAAAACACAGTGTGTATTTCACTTACAAGCTGGCATTCAGAGCTCACATATGTTGAACGTACCTACAATTCAAGAAGTAATTCTAACACGAAAACATGTTCTTTTAACCTACCTGTCTCCTACTCTTCCATGAGAGGAGCCCAGCACAGTTAGCCATAGTCTGTGCTGTATTGCTTTCCCACTGATGGTTCCACTACATCTTCATGTTTGGGGCATTCTGCCATCATTAAGACCAGCACCCGCTCACATTTCTCATGCTACTGCACATGTGAATAAATTCATTGATACATACGCACACACACACGCAGACCTTCACAGGAACACACTGGCTTGAAATGACCAGACTGACAGTCCTACTCCTGATTTTCTTCTGACAGCTGGTTGCTAACGTTACATCCGTGGGTTTCATTTTTCATTGCTGGGGGATATTTTGTGTAGCTATAGAACCCTCTTGCCAAATGAAAAGAGAGTAGACTCCCAGCCTGTTTACTAGTTGAAGCATTGCAAGTGAATAAACACTGTGTTGAAGTTAAATTTTGAAATAAGCTTAGGGGAGCAGCTGGAACTCACCCACAACACAATTACAAGTTACAGGTCCTAAAAACTTCTTCGTTTTAGAACTCACTGACCCATTCCTCCACCATCTAAATTGTGAGGTCTTGTAGTACATAATTACTCTCCTAAACATGCCTACGTGAAAAATAGAATCCCAAACCAGCTTTGGCTTTTAACATTTTATTCCTCCATATTTTTTTTTCCTCCAAAGCTCTCCGGACTTTCTCTGTGATTTCAGATATTACTGCAATTCAGCTTTTTCATACAGAGACATTAGCATCGTGACTATACTGTACCAGCAGCAGAGGTTAATCCCTTCCTATTCCATTTAACTCTAGGAACTTAGCTCTTCAGATAAAATACTGGGAATGAAGTCACTAATACAGGCTTCTCTTAGGTTGGAATAAAACTAGAATATTCAGAACACAATCATGGGGGGTCACATGAGTGAAGGGCGGATCACGGTGCTGGGCTGATATCAGATGGCACTTCTGAAGGTTGGGGAAGGTCTAATGAGGCACCACAGCAGAGCATGAGGTTTCAGAAGATCTTTCACCTAAAAATAAAGCTCTATAGTCTTCTTAGAAATACCAAAGTTGACTAGAGTAGCAACTCTTTGAAATAGAGTATCTGGTATCATTTGAGCAAAGTGAGTAGTTTTTCTTCTTAGAGAATATCGTTCTTTCCAAAGAGGAGTTTTAAGAATTTACTCTATAGAGTGTAAAGAATAATGGGAAATGGTCCCAATTCTTAAGCCTTGGGGGCCCCTGATGTTTGGCACAGACTGGGAAGCAGTAGCTTTGACTAATGGGGTAGAAGGAGAAGGCAGTGTGGTCTGAGGAGGCTAGGAAATGAGGGCATCATTCACAAACAGTTGCCCAAATGCTACGACTCTTCTGTCTTCATTGTGGTGAGTTGGACTGGATGCCTCACAACGCGTTCCCTCTCTCACACAGGTTCTTCAGTGTCAGAGCTCATAGCCCTTTTGATTCATCTCCTTCTCTTGACTACTGTCCCCCTCCTGCAGCATAGTTACTTCTGTTGTTTCTCATGGATATGTTGATGGTTCCACAGATGACGCTATTCTTGGTGTTTGTTTTTAATTAGACTCATTTTGTTCAGAAATTTCTAATACGAGTGTCTGGGGCTGGGTGGATGGATATTTATTGAATAACTGGGGCTGGACTTGTGAGACAGAGGTTGTGCAGTCTAAGCCCTGACTTGTGGCCATGGGCAGGTCAGACATATGTTGGTGTGTTCTCAGTAATAATTAGGTTCTATTTCTCGGTGATGTAAGGATTGTTACCATTTTGAAACAAATGCTAGAAGAAGTTGGTCCAGATATATTTACATATGGGGACACCTGGGTGGCTCTGTTGGTTAGGTGGCTGCCTTCGGCTCAGGTCGTGACCCAGGGTCCTGAGATCGAGCCCCGCATCCGGCTCCTTGCTTGGTGGGAGCCAGCTTCTCTCTTTCCCTCTGCCTGCCCCTCTGCCTGCTTGTGCTCTCTCTGTTGAATAATAAAATCTTAAAAAAAAAAAAAAAAGATATATTTACATAATAATAAATAAAGACCTATGATTTTTCTTATACTTTTTATCCAAATATCCTAGAGTACTTTGCTGTAGTTGATTATATTCCTTCATGTCATATCTTTTGGATATTGGTCTGTACAATATATAACTTTGGAGCAGTGAGAAAATGGTGAAGTTTACATAGTTAGTTAGTTGGGTTTTATCCTTGATACACTGGTAAATGTATTTTATGTTAATGATAACTCTTTAGATAAAGGCTATAGGTTCTCAGAAAAAGTTCTCTAGTTCAGGACTACAGCATAACCACTTGTCCTTGTAATCCTGAGCAAGCAGAGAGAAAAGAGTTCAATTGGATTTTTAAAATTTTTTTTAAAGGTAAAGGGAAGCAAGCAAGCAAGGACACAAACTCCTTAGAACTCTGCATTTTGTGCTTCGTTTAATTTGAGTCCCCTGTTCCACTGGCTCAGATCTGGCTGGGTCTCCTTGTCATGTGGCATCTGTCCCTTCTTTCTCAAGCTGCAGAGCCAGGGATCAGCCACTGCTTTTCACTGAGGTTGGCTCTGTTCTCTCCCTTTGGCATCTGGAATGGCAATAGCTGTATGCCCTTTGGGGACTGCAGAAGAGATGAACTCCACTTGGCCCACCCCACCCCCATTTCTAGCTCATCTGGGCATGAAGGTCGCCTTGGCTTCTGCCTGCAGCCAAATTTGGGCTGCTGAGTGGCCAGGAGAAGAGACTAGTTACACTGCACCAGAGGCAGTGTAGCCAAGCCCCGAGGGGAGCCCTGCAGCAGCTGCTCAGTGAGGGAGCAGCAGAAAGGCCTAGGAGGGGAGAGTTCTATTCCATTGTTATGAGGCTCCCTTTAAATATTTTATTTATTTATTTGGCAGACAGAGATCACAAGCAGGCAGAGAGGCAGGCAGAGAGAGAGGAGGAAGCAGGCTCCCTGCTGAGCAGAGAGCCTGATGTGGGGCTCGATCCCAGGATCCTGAGATCACGACCTGAGCTGAAGGCAGAGGCTTTAACCCACTGAGCCACCCAGGCACCCCGAGGCTCCCTTTAAAGAACATCTTTTGGGAGCGAGGCTTAAATTGCTCCCAGCGACACTTCCCATCCTCTTCCCAAAGAGTTCTAATGCAAATATGTGAGCCAGACTTCTCCAGTGGTATGTCACAGCTCCCTTTGACAAGGACTAAAAACAAGACCCTTAAAGAAGACTTTTTTTTTTGGAGTCCAAGTAACATGTTGTTTTAATATTAGGTAGTAAGTATTTAGGAAGTGAAAACATAAAGCTTCTCATTTCACCCAAGTACATTTAAAAAGAGTGAAAGCATGTCCATCCGTTCGAGTTTCTGCTGAGTAGGACCGCCGATAGATAACAGCCACATCATTGCCAACATCAGTATCCCAGCATAGGCTGTTGGCCTCTGTGAGTTTCCTCTGAGATACAGGAGAAAACGTTCTTTCTTTCGAAGACATTTGCATTCCAAAGAAATATCTGACCTCACATATTTAAAAAAAATAATACAAACATTGACATTTTTTTTTTTAAGATTTTATTTATTTATTTGACAGATCACAAGTAGGCAGAGAGAGAGGCAGGGAAGCAGGGTCCTTGCTGAGCAGAGATCCCCATGCGGGGCTCGATCCCAGGATCCTGAGATCATGACCTGAGCCAAAGGCAGAGGCTTTAACCCACTGAGCCACCCAGGCGCCCCAGCATTGACGTTCTGAAGAACTTAGACTCTGCCCTTTTATGGAGCGTTGCCTTGAGATTTGGTAGGCGGCTGAGCAGACCTTGTCGAAGCTTTCAGTGATGACGATTCTAATACAAAACCCCTGGCTCAGATTAACATGATGACTGATGAAAAACGTATAATTGTAGGAGCTCTTCACAGGTAGCTTCTTAATCTAGAAAAGTCTAGAAGTAAAGCAGTTGACCAGAAGGTCTTAGGATTTCTTTTCTTATTTCATTTGATAACGGTTCACGGGTCAGTCCCAGAAGACTGATTTTACAGAATGGTGGTCAGATCCTGAGGCTGAACATGTCTTCGAGCACATAACACTATTTGTACCATGAAGATCTTGTTTATCCTACTCTTCTCCATAGTACATTTTCTTCATTGTGTACCTTTCTACCCTGTCTGATAA
This sequence comes from Enhydra lutris kenyoni, assembly GCF_002288905.1. NCBI lineage: Eukaryota > Metazoa > Chordata > Mammalia > Carnivora > Mustelidae > Enhydra > Enhydra lutris. The sequence goes on from NW_019154086.1 coordinate 50,183,232, forward strand.
ATTTGAAATGAATGTATGTGTATATATATATTTTCCTGTGTATAGAAACATGTGTGTATGTATATATTTTCCTTACATCATGCTTCCCTTCATACCATGACCCCTCCCCCACCCCATGCTTCCCTTTCATTCTCTGTCATTCTTCACCATTTAAAAACCTCAATGCTGCCCACCCAAGCAGTGCTAGCCTGGACATTGTTAGTAGAGAAGATGGTCGAGTGAAGAGAACATTGAGATGCACGTTAGGAAATCTAGATTCTGACTTTGAATCCACTAATAATTTCCTGATAAAATGTAGACCACCATCCGATCTAAGTTTCCGTTTCCTCATTTATTGAATTGGGGAAATGGTGCCCAGGGGATGTCATTTGCATGCTTTGAAAGTTATAAAGCTTTAAGCAAATGCATTATTTGTTTCTGCCAGAGAAGATAAAGAGTTAAATTAAAAGGAATGATCTGGCTGCTTGCCACCGACTGAACAGAATTTGCCAGTGTTCATAGCTATCTCTTTCTCCCTGCCTCCATCCTTTCTTTCTCTGGACTTGGGTGAGAGCCATATTGAGCTCCCAGTGCTAATTTAATGCTGAGGGGAGATACCAGTATTGATAGAGGGTTGCATAAGCTGCTTCTGCCTTCTTCTCCCTTCACTCGAAGGGCTTAAGCCAAAACACAAAACAAAGCAAAACAAAAATTGAAGGAAAACACGTGTCCACTTCTAATTCTATGTTAACCACCCTTTGTTTGTTTCCCATTTTCATAAGCCTACAACAATCCCACTTAATATTTCAGCTTGCAGTACTGAGGAATTGCTGAAGGAAGGAAGAAATGTTAGGGGATCTAGATTCCAATTAACTTTGCTACTGTGGCTGTGTAACTCTGTGTGAATCACTGTTGTTTAGTAAATGAGAGTGAGAATCTCCAAGATTAATGATCTTGCTGAGGGTGTCAGCCGACCAGAACTCTGCTGCTCAAATAACCTCCATCCCTTCTCTTTTTCTATGTTCCTCCTTTCCTATTTCAGTATGGAAAAAAAAGTCAGAAAAAAGGAAGTTAGGTGGGGAAATATGCTGGCATTGTTGATGTATATATTACGATTTGTCTTTCACTGAAATATCAAAGATGTTAAGAGATTGTCTATAGACATCATTTATAGGGCTATTTTTATAGCTGTATTTCAAATGCAGAGTTAGGTACATCTAAATCAACAATACAACTTAGTTTTTAAATGGAATGTATGCCAAATGTTTTAAGAGGAAGCAAGAAGAATTTATAGAAATGTCTTCCCTGATTCAGGAACCTGCCCCCTTTCCTCTCCTTGAGAAGGCAATTGTGTACTCCCAGGGGTGGCAGGGAGAGCTGTTTACCTCTCCTCCTTGCTGTCATCCCTCCTTCCTCCAACCCAGCAGCCCCAGAAGCTGTATCCTTGTCCCAGGAGAAGAGGTTCATGATTTCGTCTCTGAAGGAGACGCAGCAGGGTTTTGGGAGGAAACCAGATTTGCTGTCCCTGACAAATTCTCAGAGGAATTCTGGCTGGGTCAGGCTGGTCCAGACAGCCAGTGACCAGGTTTGCTTTCCACTGGGGACCTTCTGTCTGAACAAGAAGGGAGAGAGACAGATTTCTGCCTCTTGTAGCAGAAGTGAGATTAATTCCACTGACCTGATCTAAACCCGTGCTAGCGTGTCAGGTGCAGGCTTGAAGCGGCTCTTGGCAACAACCATGGTTTTGTTGCTGAAATTTTAATTTCCTATCTTTCCCATTAGGTAATAATGTGGTTTGAGCGGAGGAGGAAGGAGAAGAGTGGGCATTCTGTGGGTTTAAAGTTATTTTTGTTTGTAAGCTATGTGCAGCATGAAGAATGGGTAGGCTAGTCTGCTAGTTTGAGTATATACAGAGTCCAGAGTATAAGAAGGTGAGGGGATATGCAAGAAACAACTAATATCTCTCCCTCTCTATCTTCCTTCCATAAATATTTATTAAGCCCAAGCAAACACTCTTCGAAAACCCTACCGCAAAGGAGGCATGTACTTAAAAGATAACAAATTAATTATCAGTGTAATATATAATGAAGGAGAATTTAGGGTACCAGGAGAATATGTGGGAGACTTTCCTTGCTCTGGGGAGCAAAGAAAGGCTTTCTGGAAGAAACGGACATGTAATTGGATTGGAATGAGCAGGAGAGCGAGATAGAGAGAGCTTTCACAGAAAGGAGGAGTCTAGCTTGCCATGGTTTGAGTTAGGAAGGCAAAGAACGTATTCCAGGAAGGGAAGAAATGGAAGGGGTGCCGGAGACCATAGAGGAAAAGAACAGAGGGTAAACCTGTATGACTGAACTAAGCCTAACGCTGTGGGGCCTTAATGAGAGCTGCAGGGGGTGGGATTGAGTCTAAGGGGTAAAACTGAGGGAAGGCAATGAAGGGCTTTAAAGTAGAAAAGTGCCACATGAGGTATGAGTTTTTTTTTATTTTTCTTTTTTAAAAAGATTTTATTTATTTGAGAGAGCAAGAGCAGGGTGAGGGGCAGAGGGAGAAGCAGGCTCTCCCCTGAGCAGGGAGCCCGATGCGGGGCTTGATCCGGGGACTCCGGGATCAAGACCTGAGGGGAAGGCAGACACTTAACAGACTGAGCTACCCAGGTACCCCAAGGTGTGAGTTTTTAAAGGAGGACTCCAGCTGTAGTACAGGAAAAGGAAAAGCATCATGGGGAGATGCCAGTTCAGAGGCTCTATTCTATAAGCCTGGAGCAGGAGGTAGCCTGGGTGAGTGCATGCATTGAGAGACTCAGGGCAGAATCCTCAGGGCTTGGGTGAGTGAAATTCTCTGGCACACAAGTGTGTAAACAAATCGTTGCAGTTTAGGCTGAGGATACAAAGCGACAGTTGAAAACGGCCATGCTTATATATTACCTGTCACCTATTACCAACAACCTTGGGAGGTCATATGCTATTATTTCCACTCTAGAGCTGAGGAAAGAAGCTGAAACCAAGAACAACTGGGCTTGATTTAGAAGTCTGCTCTTCTGTCCCCAAATCCAGGTTCTTTCTCTTACACTACATTACTGTAAGCAGTGGTATAACTGGGAGTAACTTACAGAATTAAAAATTTGTTGACTAACCATCAGTGTGACCTTGGGCAAGTTACTCTTGGACAAGATTCTTGAAATAATTTCGTAGCTCTCTTTGAGCTCAAAAAATTAGACGAGTCTATGATTTTATTCTGATTGGGGGAAAGTATAATCTTAATTAGCAAGATAGCTGAATTAAATGTAATTTCTAAAGAACGCAGTTTTATTTCATTTGGATACATACAAAAAAACAAAACAAAGAGGCAAAAAACCAAAACTAGTTTCCAATAGAGTCTTTTCAAGGAGAGGGTCTTGCTGACCTCATTTTATGGCCAGATTGATGAAAGAACCAAACTGTTCTGTAATGGGTGGTAGCACCATTTATTTATATATGTCCTTCTAGTCCTAATCCTAGCTCTTTTGGGGGGGTACATATAAAACTTTATACCACTGGATATTTGAGCATAATTCAATGTGTTTGTTGGAAGTCTAGTATTCTTTAATACTTTCTTAAAGAGGAATACACAAAATAGGATAAGGTATAAAACAGAACGATTCAGAAAATCAGAGAAACCAGAGGGTGGGAATGTATCATTGACATGGCCTTATTCAAGTGCAGGGAATATTGAAGGATAGGAGGATTTATTAGGGGCAAGGGAAAAGATGAAGGAAACTTCCCCTGGGGCAAAGAATACAGACCAAGGAACCCAGGAAGCAATGTTTGTTCTGTGTTTGGGTGATAGTGTGGACTTCAGCCTGAGTGGAGTTAAGGGTTGATGTTGGAAAGTATTGACAAAGAAGCCCGAAGACTTGGGGTGAACCTTGTATGCCAGGCTGAGCCATTTGTACTTGATACTGAAAGAAATAAAGGGCCATTGATTGGCCCAGGAAGAAAGTAACATAAGGGAAATGTTGCTTCTGGAAGACTGATCTGATGCCAAGATGCCATTTGCATACATAATACAGAGTCAAATTCAAGCCTTGCTTTTGTTCACTGCAAATTCCTAGCTCTTTAGTTTTTCTTGTGTTAACTGTACACATATATAAGGCAAGGATTTAAAATTTTAAAAATCAGTAGGGTCGGGGCACCTGGGTGGCTCAGTGGGTTAAAGCCTCTGCCTTCGGCTCAGGTCATGGTCCCAGGGACCTGGGATTGAGCCCTGCATTGGGCTCTTTGCTCAGCACGGAGCCTGCTTCTCTTCCTCTCTCTCTTTGCCTGCTTCTCTGGCTACTTGTGATCTCTGTCTGTCAAATAAATAAACAAAATCTTAAAAAAAAAAAAAAAAAAAGTCATTAGGGTCCTATGAGTACGAACCTCTCACATCATTTTGTGAAGACCTACGCATAGATGTGTGTCCTGTAGGATGACTTTGACATATGGGGTCTATGTAAGACATAGGCGTCTGTGTTATTGATAAGGCAATAAGGACTTGTGTGTGTAATATAGTATGTAATATATGATGAGTAGGTAGTGAGGATAGCTTTTCCTAGATTGCTGGGTTTCCGATGTAGACCATCTGTTTAGTTCTGTTCTTGTATAATATATGGTGAGAAAATATTGTTAAATAAACCTTGGCAACACTGAAGGAACTTTGAAGTACTTCCCATTGCATTCCAAAGCAAAGCTTGCTTTTTTTGTATTCTTAGAATGAGTGAAGCTACAGATTTTCCTGATACGGCCTAAAGAATCATGTGTGTTTTTAAAAGTTTCTCATTATCAATTAATGGACTCGTTGTAGAAAAATGAGAAAACCTAGAAAAGCCCAGGAAGAAAATGAAAAATTAATCTTTAGCTCGATACTAGAGAACCTCTATTAGCTTTCATTTGTGCATACCACTACAGACTCCCCCGCCCCACGCATATACCGTCAAGTTACAAAATTAGGATCATGGTTTACATATACCTTGTGATTTACTCTTTTCTTTTAATAGCATATCATGAAATGTTATTCTCTATTAAATATTCACCTACAACATCTTCGTTAATGGTTGCATAGTGTCCCATACCATTATTTATTCATCAGCGCCCTATCTAATATACTTTTCGGTGAGTGCTTTTATTTTTAAAATAGGAAGATGTTACACGGTGCCACCCACAATTAATTTGTTCTGACTTCATGAACATAGGAGTTTTCAGCAGCCTTAGGAAATGGACTAGCCAGTTAATCCAGTGTTAATTTCATTTTTCATGTTGGTTTTCCCCCAATATTTTCTTGTCGGTTGCTTGTTCCGTGACACACGCCGGTTACTAGATTCTCCATAGGAACCTGTGTGCTCACAATGGCTACGCTGGATGTGGTGTGGTTTCCCCTACGTGAACTTGACTGGGCCCCAAGAGCACTCTGGGTGGGGGGAGAGAGCAAGCCCAGAGAACTGAGCACCTACAACCGGAGGGTCACAGGGAAGACCTCCAGTCCGGTGCCCGGCCCTGTATCGAAAGCCCGAGAAATGCTAGTTGCTGCTGTTATTTGATAGTCACCATCCGGTTATCTCCTTGAAAATAACCTTTCTTTTATCTTTTGGTTAGGCATTATTTCCTTTAAGGATGAAGAAACTGGACCTTAGAAAGCTGAGTAACTTCCAGTGAGCTAAAATAGTAGTCAACAGTACGGCAAGCCATGAGCTTCTCTCTCTCCCGGCCCCGCCTGCTCTTCTCCAATGTGCCTTCTCGGGCGGGGACAGAGCATCCGTTGTTTGATACTTCTCACTGGGATTCACTTCACTCTGACAGGGAGTTCCCCCTGGCTCCTCGTTGATGACTGGTTGTGGGGGGAAAAAAAAATCTTTGGGCAAATCTCAACTTGTCTAGAATGTGGCAGTTTAAAAGCCATCTACATTGATCTACAATCTCGAGCTTCCACCTCTTGAGTTACTTTTAGAATGTATACCTGGATGCCCTCCAGCAAGGATGAGTCATCCACATCTGCTTTGTCAATTTGTTTTCAAAGGTCACATCATTCTGGCATCCTTTGATCTGATTGTCCCTTTCAAATGTGAAACCGGTAACACCCTTGAGTTGGACAGAGGCAGAAGATCCAGTCTCCTGGCTTTTTGCCTTATCACCCTGGGTCTGCTTTCTCACTCCTCTGATCAGGTGGTTTGTATCATCCCCGCCCCCCGCCCCCGCCCCCACATCCCCTCCCTTTGCTTTACTTGAAAACTTACATTAGTTCTACGGAGAGCCTTTCATACTGTTCCTTAGTTTCTTTTTTTCTACTCCTGTAATTCCTAAGTTGTACTTGAATTACCACATTCTGCAGCCTTTCTTGTTTTCCTTAAATCGACTTGTATTTTGTATATATTTATGTTGTTCCTCTGCCTTTTAGTATCTCTGGTACTTGATCAGTTGGTAGTAAAGGATTTTTGCGAGCTCTTTTCTTTTATTCTCCTGGACCTATATTTACTCTAGGCTTTATAATGTTTCTAAGGAACTTTTAAGACATCTTGTGGATTATTTTTATTTGTAGTTTTTTCTTTGCTGATGATGTCATTTTGTCCCCGTTTCCTTTTCTGAAATTAAGTAGCATGATTTTCTTGGGATTTCCCTCTACCACTAGGATGCGGGATTGAGTTTTGTTACGGGTGGCTTAGCTTGAGCCGGTTCCTGAAGCTGCTTTGTACAATGAGTCCTTCTCCCCCAACCTACCCCCTACCTTCCTATTCATTCTAGAACTACCTGTCCTAGGGAACTGTTATGTGGACTATCAAACACCCACCCACACTCATTTTTTAAATCCTGTGCTTTTCCTTACATTTTATGTTAAATGATCAAAAAAACAAACAAACAAACAAAAAAAACCCTCTTGATGTTAATAGCTGCTTTGGTTTTTGTTTTACAAATCAATTTCATTGTCACAATAAGGTGGATTATTGTATCTCCCACTTGCATCATTTTAATTATTTCGGTTTAGAATTCTCAGCTGCAAACATTGAATAAAGTCAATATGTTCAAGTTTTTAACCCCAGAATACTTAATCTTGTCTCTTACTTCACATGCTGTATCTTCTGTTCATTAGTTGTCCTTCCTCAAGCACCCATGAATATTTTTAGTATGTCTAATTCTCTGTATTCTCCTTGCTGCTACTCCTTCTGAAACTATTATTCTCTCCTGTTCTAAGGGATTGCTACCTCAGCTCCTAGCCTTTGATTTCCTACCTATGGTCAGAGTGACCCTTAAGGTCCTTTAACTAACTCATAAGTCAGTATGGTATTAGGGAGAAACTGAATACCAACCTTCAACCTTCTACTCTGCCCCACATGTTACTTGGGAAAGTCAGTTAACATCACCTGGACTATTTCATCCTGTGAGAAGGGATTGGAGGAGATTTTAACCAGTTTTTTTCCCATTGCCTTGTGTGTGTGTATGCGTGCATTTCAAATACAGCTGAATTTTTGCCTGTATTCTTCCTATAATGCTTATATACATTGAAAGCGAGGTAAATTTTAATTTATAATATACAGCAAAGTAATTTCAAAGAACCAGCTGGTTGTTGGGGTGGACTTGATGATATCACTAAACAGTGGCATCTAAATCCTTTGAGGGCAGGGACACCTGGGTGGCTCAGTTGGTTAGGTGGCTGCCTTCAGCTAAGGTCATGATCTCAGGGTCCTGGGATCGAGCCCCACATTGGGCTCCTTGCTCAGTGGGGAGCCTGCTTCTTCCTCTGCCTCTGCTGCTCCCTCTTCTTGTGCTCTCTCTCTCTCTCTGTGTCAAATAAATAAAATCTTTAAATCCTATGAGGACAATACAGTTATTTACAGGAAAACCTAGTCCCCTTGCCACTGACTCCTGTAGTAATTTCAGTGAAGCTTCCTTCACTGTGTATGACTGTTCACAAAAGGTGTGAGCAGGTGAGAATATGAATGTCTTATAAAATCTATCACCCTTTTATTGCTTTTTCAAGAGGTAGTCCTAATAGTAGTAAACAGTATTCCCCCGCCCCCCGTCCTATCCCCAGATTTAGGATATCTGTCATCTTCCTCAAATCCCTCTCCTGTATAATAGGTCCCTAGAGCAGATACGGCTTTATTGACTTAATCTTCCATAGTATTGCAGAGTGGTCTTTGCAACTCAAGGAGAACTTTAGTCTTAAGGTTTTAAGTCTTAAGGATTGTGTGGCTTATTTTGGACTCGGAGTTCTGTGATTGGTTCATGGACTCAGTCAGAGTTTGTGATTGGCTCGTGAGCATGGTGGGAGGAACTTACACAGCCTGTTCCGTGCATCTTCCTTACTATCTAGAGTCCTTCTCACTGTCATTTGTTCTCCTGTACTTAGTTCCTAACCATTGTCTTCAGGTTACTCCTGTTGATGCCTCTGCAGGTCCTTCTGATTCGTGTTTGACCCATACGTGTTCCAAAAACTTCTCACCTTGTGGAAATAGGCAGAATACCTTCTACTCCAGTTTGAGCCATGTTTCATGATTAGACCAGATGCTGGCTTGGCTTTTCAATATTGTGTTCAATTTTTCAGAAGAGTTCACTCCCTTATTAAAGTAGTCCCTTTCCAAATGAGGAGTTGTTTTCCAGTAGGTATAGAGTCTCAGTTGTGCAAAATCAGTAAGTTCTAGAGATATCCTATACAACCGAGTGCCTGTAGTTAACAATACTATATTGTGCTTCTAAAAAAACACTGGGAGGGTAGGTCTCATGTGAGGTGTCTAACCACAAAATGAGAAGACTAAAGAGGCCCAAGAAAACTTGAGGGGATGGATATGTTTATTATCTTGATTGTGCTGATGCAGAGGTGTAATGCATATGTCCAAACTCACCACATTGTATGTATGTGTAGTTTTTGGTGGTGGTGGTGGTGTCCCCCCCGCCCCACCCCAGCCACACATCAGTTATACTTCAATAAAGCGGCTTAAACAACAACAAAACAACAATAGTCCCTCCCCAACCTGCCACCAACATCTCCGTACTCAGAAGACTCTAGTATAGGTTTAGATAGCTGGGTTGAGAAGGATTTCATTCATCATCAAAATCCTAGTTTTTCCCACCAATAATCCTGCCCCTTAAATCCTCATTCTTATATTTAGGTTAACTCAGTTTTTGCAATCTGAATCCTTTCTTAGTGGTAAATTTCTTCTTACATAACTTTTCAGTTACTTATGCAAGTAGGCCCCTCCAGAAGTCCCATTACAGAACATCAGGCCTCCCTTCTGGAACATAGTGATACAGAGGGATATTTCAAAAATGATGTCTGTCAAAAAAATGCTTAGAATTTGTCTTTTCATAGATGAAAGGAGATGGTGCCATTAAAAAAAATATATCATCTTTGATTTTTATTTAGAAATTCACTCTTCATCCCCATGTGAGAAAAGGGTTAGGAATGGTCTCATGGCAGTGGCCTCTTAAAATCAGTGCAGAATTCTAAAAATACAGGACCAGTCTACATGGAATACAGTTTCTGGGAATAGACTTAACAGATGGAGGCAGAGGCTTCATGATAACTGAAAGTCACGAAAGACTGCAAAGTGGGTCTGCATCATTTTATAGTAATAATAATAATGATGATGATGATAATAGTGGTTGAAACCTAACTCATTTACTTCTAATAGTGATACTATTATTATTTACATATTATAGGTGAAGAAAGTGGGAAATAGAGAGGTGTCACACAGCTCAAAAGTAGCAGAGCTGGGTTTTGAACTTGGGTTGACCCTGGAGCCCAGTGACTTGCTTAACCATTATGGTACACTACTTCAGGTTTTATAAAGAATGGTTATGGGAATAATTTTGTAAGGAAATAAGGATTACCTGTTCATCTTTTCAACAATTCCTACATGTGTAATCATTATCTAGTTAGGGTCCCAAAGGGTCTTCAGAGTTTCTAGTTTTTCATTCATGGCTTTTGTGTATGGGGCTGTTCAGCATACCTGTGCTGGGGGCGACTCTGGCCTAAATGAGCTCCATTAGAGGTAAAGAGGTTTGCAAGGATGGGTGGGTGAGGATGATGGTGGTGATGGTGGGGTGATACCACAGAGGTGGGTACAGTGTGGTTGTATGGTCCCCATGAGGCAAGACAGGCAACATTTACAGAGCAAAGCCCTGCAGGGCTAGCTTTTTCATTCAAGGACTCAGCTTTTAATACCACCTGCTCTAGCGGAGAGAGTATTTGACATTGTGAGAGAGAGAGAGAGAGAGTGAAAACTCATATATATATATATCTTTTGAGTAAATAGCGTCAGTCTTCCGGGCAGCATTTGGCCCAGCAGATATTCTTTTTCTGATTGAGCCAAGGAATTGTCTGAAAATTTTCCATCTAAAATAAGAAAGGAGGGGCGCCTGGGTGGCTCAGTGGGTTAAAGCCTCTGCCTTCGGCTCAGGTCGTGATCTCAGGGTCCTGGGATGGAGCCCCGAATCGGGCTTTCTGCTCAGCAGGGAGCCTGCTTCCCTTCCTCTCTCTCTGCCTGCCTCTCTGCCTACTTATGATCTCTGTCTATCAAATAAATAAATAAAATCTTTAAAAAGAATAAAATAAAAAATAAAATAAGAAAGGATTTCAGGTGATATTGTGGGGAGGGGCATTGCCCCTCTTTTATATGCTGTATTACAGAGGGCAGTAGCAAAATCACTTTTCTTGGACAATGTTTACTTGAGATTAAATTAGACATAGTATTTGGATTAGGATGTAAAGATTTCAGAAGTGACAAGGACTGGAGTTGGAAACTTTGGATATTAATGCCAGAGTTTTCTCACATGTGAAAGAGAGCAAATACTGTGTCACAGGGTTGTTATGAATATTAACTAAGATAACATCATTTAAAAAAAAATGTGGAACACCATATAAATGGAGGCTCTTAACATTAAACATACACATCCTTTCGGTACAGCATCCATTTAGCAGTATTTTTGTTTTTAAACTTAAAATCTGTGATTCTTTGAGGATTATTGCTGACAGGAATTCCTCTCCATTAATTCCGCTCAAGAATCCGATGTGTAACCTTTCCTTGCTTTACCAAATAAAGATGTGCTTGGTTGTTTAGAGCCCTGTCAGAGTTGATCCAACTCTGTTTCTTAGAATCCATGTCTCCCCCAAGCCTCTGCTTTAAAAGGCTTCCCTTTCCTAGATCCTTGTAAATAAGACCTCCCTGCCTGCCTATTTTCTCCCCCTGCAACCTGCAGCTCGGCCACTGTATTTGAAGTTTGACTTCTGTGGATTTTGGAAGGCCTACTTCATCTTCCTGGCTTGTGTAGGTCCCGCGCCAGCTCTTAGCATAGCTACTACCCCGGAGTCTCGCTGGCATTCTGTGCGCATGCCCTGCCAGGTACACCTGTGCGGCTGGGAGCATCACTTCCTGGCTGATACCACTGCCTTGCAGACAAATTACCAACAAATGGAAGCAGTCTGAAGGTTGCTGCCATGTGGAGTAAGTGAACTTTGTGATTTTTTTCTTTATTATTATTATTTTTTTGGTGGGGAGATGGGGAAAGGCAAAGTTATGCTTGATCGTAGAGAAGTGCCTTTCACTTTTGGCTGAAGTTCTTTTTTTGTTTTGTTTTGTTTTGTTTTGGGTAATATCTTTTGATGGAGTTTCTGCTGGGGAATTGGCCGGCTGCTTCCTCTCACGCTAGGGTGAGATTCCATGTATCCCTATGGTTACATTATCTTTGATAATGATGCTTAATTCTCCAACTAGCATCCCAGGACTATGGTTTACAAATACTTTTTTCCTCTCAATAACTCCTCTCTTCTCATCTTCAACTGAGTTTTCACCTTACCTTTCATTCCACAAAACTTCATATACCTATAAGCTAATTTTTCTACCTCAGAATATACTATTGGCACACAAGTCCTATTTTCAACAATTTTGACAGTGAGAAACATCCCGATGTTAGCTAGGTGGCTGTTTTGAGATCCTGTTGTCTTCAGTTCAGTAAATCATCAGGTGTATTGCTAAGCAGGTCATACAACTTTTAGAGGTGGTAATTGGTTACATATGACCAGTGTGTGAAAGTAAAGGTTAAAATATGTCTAGGAATAATCTAGAAGCCCTATGGCTATGGTTCTTTCCTGGGAACCTGTTGCAAATTATGCCAAGTTATTAGGCTCTACCCAAGATCTAATAAAAAAAATGAAAAACTCTAGATGAAAGTCCCACTTACTTGGTTTGATAAGCCTTCAAGGTGACTTACCTGAAGACTAAAGTTTGAGAACCACTGCCCCATGGGATGGGATGAGGCACCGTGAAACCTTAACTGGCTCATGGTAGCAATGCTCAATAGAAACTGTCCTATTCTAGATTTGTATATACCTGCTGAAGAATGTGAAAGTGTGTCAGCCTTTTTTTACTGAATAGTCCAGATGTAAGTTTTCTAGCTAATAGGAATGATGTGTTTTCCTCTCTCACAGAAATTTGAAATAAAAGTAATGCTAGTTGCTGTAATGAAGAGCTCCCGTCCCCCTATATACCTGAGTTGAGTACAATAGGACAATCTGTGTCATAGCCCAAGAGCATTCAAGTCAACAGGCAGCGTCTAATTCTCAGTTTTTCAGGACTCAGTCTACTGATATTTCTGCCAATCTCAACATAAGACTTAGAAGTTTGCCCTAGGGGTTCTATCTGTCCATAAAAAAAGAATGGGCTGGCAAGGAATTATTTTATGGAGAATTTTGGAGGCATTTTGTATCACTTCTGAACACATTCTGTGCAGTAGATCTGGTCACAGCATTACACCTCAGTGTACCTTTTAGAGGGTGCTATTTGGTTATAGATGACCAGTGTGTGAAAGTAAAGGGGGAAATGGTCTAGGAATAATCTAGAAGCTGGGAAATGAACACTGGAGAATGTGGTCCAGCTGTGTTCTACAGGAAGAGGAGAAAACACATTTTGGTAAGTAGCCGTCTCTGCCACAGGTACATATTTATTTTCCGTATATCTTCTTTGTTTCCATTCAAAGGAAGACTTTATTGTCATGTTATTATATAAGAAGCCTGAAGTATAGTTCTCATTCTATTATCCCCATAATTTTACAAGTGACTTGGAAGCTCTGGTTTCATACAGAAACACAGTGGTGATTATCAAAAGCAGCACATGTGCCAGTGGTCAACTCTCTCTATACTTCTGTAATTTGGATTCCTGATACCTGGTTCTTGATACCTGAACATGAAATTGAATTGATACTTATCACATACCGAAACTTACTTCTAGACATCAGGGATGAAATACTCAGAAATCACTTAACTGAGTACCAGCTATATCCAAGACGTTGTACTGAATGCTAGACAAAATACTCTTTGAAACTGCTGTCCTCAAGAACCTCGTGCTCTGTTGAGTAGGACAAATACCTTAGATGATTATTAAGCAATGTAATACCTAAGTTAATTTGTATGTATGAATACATGGACTCAGTAAAATAAAATTCAGGATGTGGAAAGAATTGATGTCTATTATTGTAAATCTTGGAATTAATTTTGTTCTTGTCTGTATTTCAAAAACCCTTTTCTTACTGAAGTGATTCACTCAAATAAGTTACTAGTATATGTGAGAGCATAGTCCAATGCTCTTTTTTAAAACACTATATATTAAGCAGTAATTCTTGAAGAAATTCTACAATACCAGTTAAAAGAAAACCAAACAAAAACAACCCTAAGCTAACTAAAACGAAGCTCAGCTACTCCATGTGGGTTAATTTTAATCAGGCTACAGAAGAAAACAAAGTTTGGAAGACACCCAAATAGGATTTATAGAGATTCATGTTGTAAGATTTTTCTGCTTTATATAGATGTTGATAAGTTCTCAGAAGAAATTTATAACTGCAATAGAAAACTGAATGAATATTGATTATTTTTTAGCTACCCAAACTAATTGACATCTAAAGCTTTGTAAATCCTTTCAGATGAGGGTGGGTATAAATTAAAAACTAATTAAAGCAGAGGCTTATAAAGACACCATCTCCAATTCAGTGGGTTATACATTTTTTGTTGTGTATTAGAAGATACCCCTTCCTCTTTTCACCCAAACTCCTGCCAAACAAACCCTAAACATAAAAATTATTTAAACTGCTAAAAACCGGTTTATATATGCTGTCTTTTTTTTTTTTAGTACACTTATTTTAACACAGATTAAAATAAATTAACTCCAAAAGTACCATGCGGAGACTATAGGACTGATCAGCCTATTCTCTGGATCCCCCATACTTCCTGTTAACAAGCCCTTTATCTTGGAAGACACTGAACATCTGGGATCCAAGCATTGACACCTATTAGTTACAGTGGTTTCCTTTTACCTTTCCAAACAAAATGATAGGTAAATCTCCAGGAATCTCACAAAATTGGGTCCTTAATTGACCAAATGAATGGTTGTCTCTCTTTCAATCCAAATTGAAAAGCATGCCTCTCTGAAATGAGACAATATACAGTGAAAAAGATATTCCTGCTGCAGCTCCACTGGTAACCATCAATGTGACCTTATAAGCTCTCCCCAGTTTAGTCCCTCAACAGCTACCAGAGTGATTTTCTAAAACTTACATCTGTTTCACCCTCTCCTGAATAGATGGAAGAGTACAGTCAACACTCGCAGGTTTGTCACCAAGGGCCCCTTCTCTCTTTTTAGTCTCTCTATTCCCCACTCTTTCTTAGACTCCTTACACTATAGCAGTAATGAAGATCTCACATTCCAATGAGACCTCCTGCTTCATCATTTCAGTCTTAAGGTCCTTATGACCTCATCTTGTTTTGGTGAAATATTAATCTTCAAGACCTACCTGAATAATTCCACTGGCCTCCATGTAGCTTTCAAGGCCAACCAATCATATCCTGTGTTAATTTAGGGAACATTCGTTGAGCTGTTGCTATATGCCAGGATTGTTCTACTCATTGGGTTTTTGATAGTGAAAGAGGCTCTGATATTCCTTGTATAGCTCACCATAAGATGTTGGGAGATAGCTGACAATACACAAATTAGCAAATGAATAACAATTTCAGATTTTCTTCATTTTGTCTAACAGTGATAAGTGTTCCCATAGGACTCTGCCTATAGATTTGCTAGACTCCCCATATTGCACTCCCTCGGGATAAAACTATCATGTGCTATTCATTGTAGCCTTCACATCCTCCCTGCCCTAAAATCAACCTGGTGTCCAGTACATTAGCCACACTGAATGTATCTGGATGAATGAATGGTTAATACATTTTAATTAGTTATGCTACAACTTGTTCATCCAAAAAGTGAGTGCTAAGGTCTTAGAACTTGAACATTTTCTTTCTTTATTTTTTTGGTTTTATTTATTTATTTGACAGAGAGATCACAAGTAGGCAGAGAAGCAGGCAGAGAGAGAGGGGGAAGCAGGCTCCCTGCTGAGCAGAGGGCATGACCTGAACTGAAGGCAGAGGCTTTAACCCACTGAGCCACCCAGGCGCCCCAGAACTTGAGCATTTTCAAATAAGCCATCCAAAAGAACCATGTTAAAAAAACATTTTAAGAGCTAATTCTTTGGTATTTTAATTTTTGTTTCTATAATATTTATCAACTTAATCTTTAAGTGAATTTTGATAATTATAATTTCCTCAGAAACTCATCCAGTGTATGATTTCAGATGTATCCAAATGGGCTTTGCAAAGTTTTAATCTCCTTAGCAACAGTTATAGCTCCTTTATCGTTCATAATGTTAAGTATTTTGTTTTCTATTTTAATTAAAAATTCTAGACATTTGTCTATTACGTTGATTTTTATCTGAAGATTTTTCTATATTATGTTTTCAGTTAATTTCTGTCATTTTATTATCTTTCCTTCGGTTTTTCACTTTGTATTCAAAATGTATAAAATGTTTTAATGAAAGAATATGATTTAATGCATTTTTATAAAAGTAACATCACTCAGTTATTTCATTTTAATTGAATTTGGTTTTAAAATGAATATAAATCATTTTAATTTAAAATATGTTAAAGTTCCAATATTGCCATTATATATGAATTGCAATTTCTAGTTCATTTAGATTTTGAAAAAATGGTCTTAGAGCATTCAAAATGTTACATAAATAGGTTTTAGATGACTGTAGGCTCCACCAGTGAATCCAGGGAAGTATTTCCAGAAAATAAAGTCTTCTGAAACCTTTTAGCTGCCACTGTCTTTGAAAAAAGTTATTTTTTAAGATCATGTAAACTTGTGACTTAGGACTCTATGTAATAAATGTCAAATAACTAGCTCCTTTAAATATTAATGAGCTAGCAGATAATGTATATTTAAAATCCCAGAGAATGAGTTTCTTAGCAAATTGTAATTATCAAAACACACTTAAAGATTAAATTTATGAATATTGAAAATGAAAACTGAAATACCAAGGAATTATCTCTTAAAAGGTCCTTGCTCTATCTACATGGTTTTAAAGGAGGTTTATTTGGAAATGGTAAGATAGAGTTAATTCTGATATTAACCTTTTAAAGGCCTAGAAGAATAAAATTATGGAAAAAACAAATGTCTGTATAGTGCTATAAAGCTACATGATCATGGTACCAAAACTTGAGAAAATAATAATGAAACTCTATAAAGTTATAAAAATTCTGAATAAAACAATACTAAATCAAATAATCAGTATATAAATAGAATATACAAAGAGAAATTTATTCTAGGAATGCATAATTTAATATAGAAATTTGTTTCTTGAATCCATTGTTAGCTAAGACTAAAAACTTTATGTTGACCTCACCAGATCTCAAAATGATATTGATGTCATTTAAAACATTCTGTTAAAAAAAATAAGACATTCTGTTAAACTTTAAATTTACTTGTAAGTTAAGGAAAATCAATGAACAGTGTCACTCTTAAGAACGAAAAATCTAGAACCATTTTTATTTAATGAGAAACAAGGTGAAGATGTTTGCTGTGAGAAATGTTGGATGTATTCCAGGGAATTTTAGCTAATTGGATATGAAAGAGCTATGGGATAGGGAGAGACAAAATGATCTGTATTTACTTAAGAGATGACTACCCAGAAACCTCAAGGGAATCAGCAATTACCAAAAAACCCCCACAAAACAAAACAACAACAAAACAATATTTAGAATTACTAACAAAAGTTTTTACTTATTTGGCTACTTACATAAATGAATATTTAAAAATCAGTGCTTTTTTTTTTTTTTTTTTTTAAAGATTTTATTTATTTATTTATTTGACAGAGAGAGAGATCACAAGTAGACGGAGAGGCAGGCAGAGAGAGAGAGAGAGAGAGAGAGAGAGAGAGAGAGAGAGAGAGAAGCAGGCTTCCCGCTGAGCAGAGAGCCCGGTGCGGCACTCGATCCCAGGACCCCGAGACCATGACCCGAGCCGAAGGCAGCGGCCCAACCCACTGAGCCACCCAGGCGCCTCTAAAAATCAGTGCTTTTTAAACATAATAAAAAACAGGTAAAAAGTATAAAGAAAAATATATTTTTGACCATATGACAACAGACTTTAATGAAGATTAGCATTATTTACATGAAAGAACTACAAATTTAAGACCCCCCCCCCTCTTTTTTTAAGATTTTGACAGAGAGACACACAGTGAAAGAGGGAACACAAGCAGGGGGAGTGGGAGAGGGAGAAGCAGGCTTCCTGATGAGCAGGGAGCCACATGCAGAGCTCTATGCCAGTACTCTGGGATCATGACCTGAGCTGAAGGCAGACGCTTAAGGACTAAGCCACCCAGGGGCCCCTTATATCTCTCTTTTCGTAACTGGAGACATGCCCATTCCATGAATATTGTAAACATCAGTTCTTTACAACTTATTTTGTAAATCCTATGCCTTTCACAAATATCTCAACCTTTCCAGTTTTTCTAACATTAAATAGATGGTTGAGAATGATGAACACTAATGATAGCTAACACTCATAGATTACTTAGCATATTTTCCAAGCTTTATGTGTGTTAACTCATTGACTCCTCCCAGAAATGGAATTAGACTTTCATTAATCCCCATTTGCAGTTGAGGACTGAGCATTCTATAATTTACCCAAGATTATGAGGAAGGGCACCTGGGTGGTTCAGTTGTTAATCATCTGCCTTCAGCTCAGCTCATGATCCTGGGGTCCTGGGATTAAGCCCCACATCAGGCTCCCCACTCAGTGGGAAGTCTGCTTCTCGTTCTCCCACTCCCCCTGCTTGTGTTCCCTCTTTTTCTCTCTATCAAATAAATCTCTAAAAAAAAAAAAAAAAAAAGAAAAATCATTCAAATCTTGGGTGACCATTTGAAAAAAAAAAAAGTTAGTCCCACATTTTATAGCAAATACATGTCAAGAGGAGCAGGAATTTAAACATTTAAAAAAAATTTGGGAAAAATGTTGGCTTTCATGATATGGAAAGATTTTCAAAGCATTAAAAATAGGAAAAAAAGATTAAAGTTGAAAATAATTTATTATGATAATAAAATATTAAATCATTCAGAATTAAAAAAGAATAAAATATCTGAATATTAGACATATATATTTAAATCCTGTAATAAAAAGCTGGAAAAGATGAATAGATTTAAAAAATAAGAAATATAGACTGATAATAGCAGTCTTACAATTTTAAATTTTGCTATTAAAGAAAAATAAATGAACTTACCAAATTGGTAAAGATTAAAGTTAATGTTTAATTTAGTGCTCATAGCAGAGTATAGTACTGTAACAGTTCAAGCAAGGATTTCGGAGCCATCTGCCACCCATTTATTCACTGGATAAACTTAGACAAATTCCTTGAACTTTGTTTCATTGTCCTCCTAAAGCGAACAATATAAAATCCAAACCATCTCTCTACTCTACTACTCAGTCCTGCCACACGCCCCTATCCAGACTTGGTATCTAATCCTCTTTCATTTGAGGTGTAGAAAAAACATAGTATTAATTGGGAGACCTGACCGGAAATCCTAGTCCTCTGTTTCCTGGTTGAATATGGGGGCAAAACCTCTCAGCTCTGGATGAGATCGGCGTGCATGTGGTTGCATTAGGTCAATCATTTTCAAATACATTTCGGACAACCCAGGGTGTTTATCGGTGATGGCTTGGTGACTGCTCTAGGAGGGTAAGAGTGGGCACAAGGAAGAAGCCTGGAAAAAGGTGTTCCAGACTTCAACATTTGCTTTATCTGTGGGTGATGAATGCCCACAAGAATTGTTGCTATCACCAGTGCATAGAAGCATGGCATGGTGGGAGGAGAGGAGCATATATGAGAGTTGACTTTAAAGAACATGTCCTTTGATAAACCATTTCCAGGTGTGCTCTTTCACCAAATCACTTAAATCCTAAGATCCTCTGTTTTGTAAGAAGGCCCTTCCCCACAGTATCTTCCTCCAGCGTCACGGTGTGGAGGAAGGCATGGAAAACTAGCAAAGAAGAGTAGACGAATAGATCTTCATTTGTCCTTGCTTCATTTTTCTTTCATGTCCTACATCCTGTCTTAGCTAAATAAGCAAAAGGCCTGCCAGAATTCACTGCTTCTAAGGGAGCAAATCTTTGTTACTTTGTTTCTCCAGGAGCCACTGTTACTCAGCTTCATTCTTGC
The DNA here is from genome assembly GCF_002288905.1 of Enhydra lutris kenyoni. Taxonomy (NCBI): domain Eukaryota; kingdom Metazoa; phylum Chordata; class Mammalia; order Carnivora; family Mustelidae; genus Enhydra; species Enhydra lutris. Next base: position 50,202,752 of record NW_019154086.1, read on the forward strand.
TTTTTATTTTCCATCTTCTGGTAGCAAATGTTTGCTCTTTCTGCCACAGGGACACAAAAGCCATGGAGCAGTTGCCTGCAGGTTTCCCTCTTTGTTCCGAGGCTGAGCTGAACTTCAGGAATAAGAGCTTTGATGCTTTTGGAATTTCTATGCTGGGAACCCATTAATATTGATCTTCATTCTTTGAGAAACAATGCTGACAAATAATGTTCCAGAAGCAAGATGTGTTCTACTTCTTACAGAGTTAGAGGAACATCACTATGGGGTAAATTGTTGCTCTACTGCATAGGTGTAAAGTAATAGTTGTATCCTTTTAAAAAGTATATATACTTTATTTGGTTTTCTACTATAATTCTTGTCATTTAGACTGATGCTGAATTCAGGATTGTTTCATTAAGGGACCCCTCACGATGTTTTTCTTTTGCTGGATTTCCTACAGACCTAAGTGCCTCTAGGCTGTCAGTCCAAGTGATTGTGCAGGCTGAGCTGAGGCCCATGATCTCCTGCATATCTTAACAGTGTGGTTGTTCCTGGAGCAGAATGATTGGCATACAGCAATTCCTGAATGACTGCAACTAGGACCTTCGAACACATTTACCATCTGTTGAACAGGGATAGTATTTCAGGACATCAGAATGTATTTAATAACTTCTTCAAGGTTCTTTCTTGATTTCCCAGGATGATCACTGAAAATATTGAATAAAATTGGTCCCTAGATAGGGCTCCATCAATTCCATGACAACAAGCCATGTTATTCTTGGAAACTAGAAACGGACACTCTGTGGACGTCTCTGGTATTTAGGAATTGATAAATCTGGTTTTAATAGTAATTTTTCTTACTTGTTCCTATCATACTGTTTTGTTGTCCCAGAAGGAGTTAACTTATTATTATTTTTTTTTTACAATATCTTATTAAGAATACATTAGCCGGGGTGGCTGGGTGGCTCAGTGGGTTAAAGCCTCTGCCTTCAGCTTAGGTCATGATCCCAGAGTCCTGGGATGGAGCCACGCATTGCATCCTGCTCTCTGCTCAGCAGGGAGCCTGCTTCCCTCTCTCTCTGCCTGCCTCTCTGCCCACTTGTGGTCTCTGTCCATCAAATAAAATCTTAAAAAAAAAAATATTAGCTAGCAACTGCATGCATGTCAGTTTTATTAAGGAACCCAAACTTAATTTTTCTCTCCTTTTGAAATTATTAAATACTGAAGAAGAAACCTGTCGGAATGCTAATATTAGTAGGTATTACATTATCTTGTCTAAGTATCCCTGCAGATAAAGTAATTTCAGCCTTTTGACTCTGATCTCAAAAGTGATTTCTATAAATTTGAGGTGCTAGGCAAGATTTTGACTTTAAAGCCATATTTCATCATTGTCCAGATGCCAGAAAGTTAATCTTTGTGGGAGGTGTCTTTAAGCATTACTAATGTCTCTCCTAAGTATCAGGTCAGTGTGAAGATTATAAAAATACGCCATCTAAGGCAAATTTGTGGGCTTTGCATTAAAATTCAGAGTATAAGGTGACCAAAGAGTTGGTGCTTTGATAGATTTCTTAGGAAAACATTAACGATAGGTTTTAACATACTTGTTTTCGAAATAAATTTTATAGGCATTTTTTATGACATTTTGGAAAATTTTAAGCAGCTGGTTTTCAATTTTATTTAGCCTTAAGAATATACTTGCATTGTAGGCAAGTCCGATATAACTGCCTAGAGATAGTGCAGAAAGTTCCTGGGATCATCAAACAGAGAACAAGGTAGAGAAATGTGAAGTAACAGAGCCTCTCAAAGAATGTTGTCAGTTGTAAGGATGGGCCTTGTACATGGGGGTCCACTTTGAGTTTTCAGGTTGACCAGGTGTTTGGATGAGTACGTGATCATGATTATGTGACTGGTGGAACCTACACGGGAACAGAGGTCTACATTTATTTTGCCAGTGTTAACGAGAAGGCTTCTGATCTGAACCCTGAAATGGAATGGCCAAGTGAAGCTGCATTTTATAGAGCATTTTATTTTAACCTCTCTTGGGGGTGATGACCCTCCCCCACTAATGTGAATAGTATTAGGACTCAGAAAAAGTGCATTTTCAATCTGAGAGACCAAGACTTCTACAGGTTCATGGGACAGCAGATATCCAGCATTTGGACTCTTACTTATGGTAGTTAATAAGGTTTTACTTGTAACCAATTCATATGTGCCAAAAGACACATCAGGAGGCAAAGCAGAGGGTTGCCTCGTTTTCTGCTGTACTCCTCCCAAAGTAATGCTCTAGGTCAGTGGTTAGGAGGCCAGCATTGGTGTTACCATGAAGCTTGGCTTCTCTTTACTCTGGCTTTTATTCATTATCAGTGATGCAACACATAATCTGCATCTTAATCCTCAAATGGGTATTCTACCACCCAAGTTACCAGATCTAATATCTGGAATCTAAGTGTAGAGTTTCCAATTAAGTCTCTGCACATTGCAACCTAGGACTTAAACTTTATCCAGGTAGAGAATAGAAGCTTTCCAGTCCGGAGGCTTTCTAAACAGGTATAGGCTGACCCTGGCCTATCAACACATAGATTCATACACCTATTTTTACATTAAATTTAAAGAGGATCATAGAACCTCTTTAATTTTGTGTAATTAATCCTTCCCTCCCCATCTGCAGATGTATGTATGCTATTTTATTGATATGTCTAGATCCCACGTTGAGATTATAGACTAGAACTTTGGAATTTATACTTCTCACTTCACAAATATTAAATACAAGGCAACATTGTTTCTGAAAATATCTATACCTATCTTATGGAGATTCTATTGAAACAGAAGAATTTTAGCTTTTATTCTTGCTTTCAAAAACAAATTCTGACCTAGAATTTCAGTCAAGTTAAGGATTTTCTAAGACCTCTATCATATACAACTCAAAACCATTAAAAAAAAAAAAAGTCAACCATGAAGCTTCTTTCTACGTTGAAAAGTGTGATAGCAATTCTAAGTCTCATAGGATCAATTTTTGAAGAAAGCTTGTTAGCCTTTACAGAAAATAGGTCAAGGTCCTAATTCTTGTTTTCTGACCTATTAGGAGAAAAGGGATGTGATCAACTGGCTGATGGAAGGAAGCGTAGTGACAGCAAAGGCTATGGGGGGTGGATGAATGGGAAAAAGCCTCCCCACCCACATCCAAGTTAGCCTGTGCGATAGAGGTATTCTGGCCAGTCAAATCTTTTCCTAAAGATTCTTTCCAATCCAGACTCCCATAAGGATGCATTTCCTTCTGGTTGTTTTAAAATTAGAAAATAAGCAGTGGAGGTTGGGGGAAGAGAATATCTTAGAGGAGACCTTGGCCTTTGTCCTTCCCCCAGTTTTTCTGAATCATTCCGCAGTTAGGAAATTCACAGCCAAGTTTTCATTTGACTGTACTTTCCCCATCCCTCATGGTTAAGAGATTTCCCCATACCCCCACATGGGTAAGAGATTGCAAAAGGGGGAGATTACTGGCCTCAAAAAGTCAATGGTTTCGTTTTATGTAAACACTTATAAAAAGCCTTGTGGTGTGTGATTGGAGTCACCTACTGTATTTTTGTAGTTTATCAGACAAATCCTCTTCAGTGAATTTCCTCTACCATATTGCATTATGAGAGTGGGAATTAGCCTCGTTCTCAACACGGAAGTGTCCCCACAATGGTAGTTATGAAAACAATGCTACTTAATATTTTCTTTGATTGAGTGATCCAAAGGGAGCCCCGGGTGCGTATTGCTTGGCTTTGTTATTTTCAGACCCTTAGGCAAGAAGCCATTTGCTTCAACATTTAGGCAATACCATGCTAAATGTGGAGTACAGAGTGGAAATCCCAATTTGTCAATTCAGATGGCATTCACCCAGAGAAAATATTGGAATACTTTAATCTATCTCAAGGCATTTAAGCAGGGTACATATACTCTAGTGACACTTGATATTTTTTTCCTCTTCTGGAGAAATTTGGGGTCCATTAAATAGATTCTGAGCAGAGATCTGAAGCTCTTTTAGAGGAAAATGCATTTAACAAGGTGGAAGAATTCTGCACAGAAAAATGGAGGATATGGAAAAGCTGTTTCTTCCTGTGTGTTTGTCCTGATCTTTCACCCTGGTTTATCTCCTTTCTCCTCTGCATTGTGGTTATATGTATTTGTACGTGCTCTGCCCTCCGCTCCCTATGTGTTCCCCCCGCTCCATCTGATAACTCCTAGACATCTTGTAGGTCTTTTTTTTTTTCTTTCTTTTTTTTTTTTTTAGTCAAGCATTCCCTGGCCCTGTACCATTCAAATACTGTTATCCCCTACTCCCTATCATTCATGGTCTTTCTTTCCTTTGTAACACTTAGGACTGTTAGTGATTTTATATTGTAACACTTAGGACTGTTAGTATACCTACATGCTTACTGGCTTCACACCTGTTTTTTAAACCCAGCTGGTTGGCATTGTGAATACAAGGATCCTCCCTCCACCCCCATCACCAGTGTACAGCACAGGCCGCCTTCCTTTTTAATATTCAAGATTATTTATAACAGATAGTACTTAATGCTATTTATAACAAATATGTGGTATTTATAACACTAATATGCAATATACCTTTATTATCCTGAGTTGAAATTAATTACATAATATAACCTACCTACACAGATAATTTTTAAAAAGTCATGTAATTATTAGCTACAAGAGAAGAATTAAAGGAAAAGCAATTATAATAAAATGCCATGTTTTCCATATGTAAATGCTTAGGCATCACTTTCTGAGAAGGTAAAACAAAGTGGGCAGATGCATATATGTATTCACGGCATCAGTTGGCTGTGGCACACACAGCACATCATTTTGTTGACTCAAGTGCCATGGCGTAGTCATCAATGACGTGATTTTCCAAAATTGTGACGACCTATTAATTCTCAACCAAATTGTATGGAAATATTTCTTTAATATATTTGCATTCAGAATTCAGTATCTATTAAAACTGTAAATCATTCATTGTATAATGAATACAGTACAGAGATAGGTTCTAACCTCAAAGAATTATAAAACAACTTCTCACCTTCATGACCTTCGAATGAGATTTGATAGCCATGCAGGATTGGGACAGTTATTTTTTGAGCAGACTGTCCTGAAGGTTGTAGTATGCCAGGTGTCTCTCAGATACTGATGAGTTAGTACTAGGAGTTCTGCCAGTTATGGTGACAACCAAAAACTACCAGAGCTAAATTCCAGATTTTCCTGGGGTACCTCCAAAGTGGCACCCCCTGTGAGAATTTCTGGCCACACCTATTGTAGATGCTCCATATATATTGAATGAGTGAACATATTCATATTCTCATTTTTCTGTTTTTATTTTTTAATTTTTATTTTTTTGCTTTGTCTTTTTTGAGGACTCCTGCTTCTGGACCTACTATATACCTTGATTATGGAAAATGCTCAATTATTTATGTAATTGAACACAAGAAGTGAATAATGAAGTTTTCCAAGTGCTGAGGATAATTGTCAGAATCCCTCTTTGCCGGTCCCTTGCAGAGAACTACACTTCTCTACTTCAGGACTTTCTGATTTTTAATTGCCTTGACTTCCAGCAGGGGCACCAGTGAGGAAAAATGTTACCAAACTTTTCTTTGACCCACCACTGTTGTTCTTATCCTAATCTACCATATGCTGATGATCACTACTTTCATTAATAAGCTGGATGACAAATCTTTTTTTTTTTTTTTTTTTTTTTTAAAGGGTTTTTTTTTTTTTTTTTTTTATTTGACAGACAGATCACAAGTAGGCAGAAAGGCAGGCAGAGAGAGAGAGGAGGAGGAGGCAGGCTCCCTGCTGAACAGAGAGCCCGATGTGGGACTTGATCCCAGGACCCTGGGATCATGACCTGAGCCGAAGGCAGAGGCTTTAACCACTGAGCCACCCAGGTGCCCCTGGATGACAAATCTTAATGAAGTTTACCTGTGAGGTTTCAGACCTTCATTTTTGTTTTCATCATATAATTGAAACTCCTCCCACCCCCCATTTGAAATTATTCTTCTATGTAATGATTTTTCTGTCAGCAGATCCAGACACACAGGGAAAACAAAGACAAAAACAAAAAACAAAACAAAACAAAAAAACAAAACATTGCCAGGCCTGGGAAAGATTGTGAATGCGAGTAACAACAAAGACAATTCCATAAGAAAGGATTTTGTGGTGGCACCTGGGTGGCTCAGTGTGTTAAAGCCTCTGCCTTCCGGCTCAGGTCATGATCCCTGGGTTCTGGGATCGAGCCCGCATCGGGCTCTCTGCTCTGCAGGGAGCCTGCTTCTCTCTCTCTCTCTCTCTGCCTGCCTCTCTGCCTATTGTGATCTCTGTCTGTCAAATAAAAATATAAAATCTTTAAAAAAAAAAAAATAGAAAGGATTTTGTGGATTATTTTTTCCTGTATCTATACTGATGACATTTTATAATTTATTATGGTCAAGTGACAGCATCTGAAAGTAAAATTTTAAAAAGGAATTCAAGTAGTTTTTGGTTGTGCCAAGTCCCTGTATTGCAGTGAGAAAGGTTGTGCTTGATACTGACTTTAAAAGGAACTGTGCTATCTCAAACCAGAGAGTTAACCTATTCCTTGCAAATTATTTCTCTTGTGAGGTTAAATTAATGCTTGTAAACAGCGCTGAGAATGAGCTATTTCAATAGAAGATGTTTCAGAAATGCAAAGTGTTATTGTTACAATTTGTGCTTATGTAGATACATCTTTACTTTCAGCGCTGGGCCATGATTGTTCAGGGATGGCTAAACCTCAGACTGAAAGTTTAGATAATGAGGCCAGGTATTTTCACAGTTTCTTGCATTTGAGAATCTCACAATATTCAGCCCCAGTGCGAATACAAGTTGGGTAGCATTCATAGAAATTCAAATCAGACAGTGTGTGTATATATATGTATATATACATAAATGTGTGTGTGCCTGTACACACACACACACACACACACACACACAGTCTCCTTTTTGCAGGAGGAGTAACTGGCAGATGGCAGGGACAGAACGGCATGTTCTGTTCTCTATTTGGCTACTTGGTGAGAAGTCCCAATTCTATAAAACATTAAACATGCAAAATCAAAATGAAGTTAAATCCACTTAAATCAGGTTGATTTTATAATTTAGGATGTTTTATATCCATGAAAATAGTGAAACATGATTTGTTTCTCTAATCCTCTTACAGCACCTGCTATCTGTATCACCCATCATTTATCATGGCACTTAATCCTATCTCCCTTGTGTTGTTACCTGTTTTATGAATACATATCTTGTTTTTCTAATTAGATTATGAATTCCTGTGAGATAATCTTTTCCTTAAATTCTTACTTGGTTTTTGGCCTATAGTAGAAAATCCCCATATAATTATTATACAACATAAAATAATAAAATGAAATCTTATGTTGAACAATGTTACATAGCTGGTTTTCCCACTAAAATTTACCTAGCGATTACCATTTGAGTAGTCTCTCCATATATATATGTATATGTGTGTGCACACATGTGTGTGTATGTGTGTGTGTGTGTGTGTGTGTGTGTGTGTGTCTATGTCTGTGTGTGTATCTCCTTTTCCATTACCATACCTTTCTCAGCAAAATATCAGATGAGGGGCGCCTGGGTGGCTCAGTGGGTTAAAGCCTCTGCCTTCGGCTCAGGTCATGATCCCAGGGTCCTGGGATCTAGCCCTGCATCGGGCTCTCCGCTCAGCAGGGAGCCTGCTTCTCCCTCTCCCTCTGCCTGCCTCTCTGTCTACTTGTGATCTGTCTGTCAAATAAATAAATAGAATCTTTAAAAAAAAAATCAGATGAAATGTAGCCTTCAAAGAATAATTGAAATCACACCCAATCACTTCAGATTATGTTAAAGTTTCCATCTTGGTGTTCTTTATTCATTTGAGAGGTTGTTAAATTTCCGGAGAAGCAGGTGGTTTGAGAAATTTGTTTCTTACCACCCTCCTTTTTGACACTGGACTCTGAAACACCAAAGCCACATGTTCTATTCTCTCATCAACAGAATTCCTAGCAGAGAGAAGGTGCTCAAAGATATTTGAACTAATACAGCATTGACTGTTTTCTAGACCTCTAAATTGTGTATGTATGTACCTATATATGTATGCTAATACCTTTCCCCAAGTAACATAGTAAAATCAATAGAGTGTAAAAATGTAGGGCTGAAAAACATTCCAAAATGAGTCTCTTTCCCTTTTATCTGGTTGTATGTGAGCCATCTATCTCAGCTTAATTATCCATCTGACTGTGTGGACAGACTGAATGGACGGCAGAATATGTTTCACATTACTCTGGTTTTATAGGTATCACTATAATTATATTATATGGCCGCCACACTGTATACCAGACATCAGCAATTTCTGAAGTGTGTTTCAAACAACACTCTTTGTGTAGGAGGTTAATAGGTATTACTAGGAGAACAGCTTTCATGGTCAGACATTTGGAGCAACTCTGTGCTTTGGGCTAAGCTAAATGTTATTAGTCTTTTTAGAGGTGACGATTATTAAAGCCTATAATAATATTAATGTGTTACTTAGATTCCTAATAGGACCATGTATTATTTCTCAGTATTTCTCAAACTTATTAAACCATAAGAAAAATTTCCAAACCATCCTGAGGGTCTGATGTTTCTTAAAACACACTTTAAGAAATATTTTAATGGATTCATTGCTGATTTTTTTTCCCCAGTTACATTTTGCTCAATCTAACCAAATAAATAAATACTATCAACATTGTTTTTAATTGCAAAGCAACCAGAAAACACATATTTACTAGAACTGCCAATCTTAAATAACTGTAGAATTTGTCCTTTTGCAGTGTGAATGGTCATATCTCTCCACTTGAAAAAAAAAAAAAAAGAAATCATGTTATCATTCTTAAAGTAATCTCATTTAACATTCTAGATAAAGAGTTGACTATTGCTGTTGATTTTTTTTTTCTCTTATATCTGCATTGGTGAGTACAATAGAGCAAAACCAGTTTAATCTTTGGTGAGGATCATCAAGTTTCTCATCGTCCATGATGAGCATAGTTTTCATTTTATGGGGTTGTAGCTCTAGAATGTTTGAATCAGTGTTGTCCCCATACCACAACCTGAAATATATAGTTTAGATTTGAAAAAGTCCTATATCAGCTTGTTTTCTTGTATCTTCCTCTTTGCCATATAAACAGTGAGGAATGTGAAATGGTATTATTTCCTGGGAAGTTGACCAGGGCTGCTTTTTCCACAGAAATTATCAATTTTGAAGGAAAGAAGAGAATCAACCTATATCGATTACCTGCTGTGTGATCTTCAGAACAAGCCTATAAGATTCCTATGATTATATTTAAGTTATACATGAGGAAGACAACTCCCTCCTCCCCGCCCCATCCCATGGCAGAAATGAAAGGTTAATTCAAGTGTGAAATATTCCAAAGTTCAATGTCTTTTCTTTCGATCATATTGTTTTCCAACCAAAGGCTAAACAATCCCCTCAAAGTGATAATCCACCTCCTTCACTCAGACCTTTTTTGTGAGTTCATCGGAATTCAACTTTAAAAATACCTTTACTGTATCTGCATTGTTAATGTAATATATGTATGGTTAGGGAGGTCTTCAGCTCCAAGCATGAAACAATACAGAGCTAAAGCAAATAGGAGCTATATATTTTTAAGTTAAATTAAACAAGAATCCTGTGCTGGAAAATATTGGGGCTAACCTCTCTGCACTTTTTAGCCTTTACTTAATGCTGTTTGTCTTCAAATTTACAAAAATGTCTGTGGTGTTTTCAAGCATCGTGTTTGCCTTCAGAGCAGGTGAAAGTGGTGGTGGACAAAGGGAGTATGGTGGGACATGTCAATGCAAATGGTTTCTATCCCTTTTATCAACAGAAGTCTTTCTGGAGTCCAAAGCAGATCTGTTTCCTTCTATGTGCCTAGCACGAGGTCATATGGTCACACAAGGGAGTTGGAAAGGAGAGCTCACCTTGGCAGGCAGATAGCTGCCCCGAGCCTAATGTAGGTTTTGTTAGGAGGACAAGGGAATAGATACTGCGCAGGTTACTAATAGTGTCTGTTATCATTTGCCACATACTGCCTTATCAGCTTCAATCCACATTGATGTTTTCCTTTTATTAAGTTTATTGATTGGTTTTGATGAATCAGGTTCTACCACTTAAGTTTGTAGAACTGGGTTATATCTTTTCTTTCTTTCTTTCTTTTTTTCCCCCCTTAGGATTTATTTGAGAGCTAGAGAGAGAGAAAGTGTGAGTGGAAGGAGGGAAAGAGGGAGAGGAAGAGTGAGAATCCTCAAGCAGACTCCCTGCACAGAGCCTGATGGGGGAGGGGTCTTGATCCTAGGACCCAGGGATCATGACCTGAGCCAGAATCAAGAGTCAGATGCTTAACTGACTGAGGCACCCAGGCATCCTGAGCTGCGTTATTCCTAAATATACTAGAAGGGTGGATTTTCTTCTTTAATATTCACTGTTAGCAGAATTTTAGATAGAGATAACATTTAAATTGAATTATGACTCCTGGTTTGAAGAAGCTTTAAATGTCCTAGTGTCTTAGATGTATTTTCAGGGTGTGTCAACACTTTCTTATAAAATAATGTGGGAAAGAGCATTTATTTGTAGAGCTCTTTGTTCTGGATGAAGCTTGTGAGGTGACAGGAAATAGGGATAGGGGTTTCAGAGGTTTAAAAGATATTTTGAAAATATGAAAACTTAAAAGGTTAGCTTCTGTCTTGAAAAATCAAGGGATTTTAGGGGCTGCCTGGGTGGCTCAGTGGGTTAGGCCTCTGCCTTCAGCTCAGGTCATGATCTCAGGGTCCTGGGATCGAGTCCCACATCGGGCTCTCTGCTAGGCAGTGAGCCTGCTTCCTCCTCTCTCTCTCTCTCTCTACTTCTGATCTCTCTCTGTCAAATGAATGAAATCCTTAAAAAAAAAAAAAAGGATTTTATCACAACCTTATATCAAAGCTATAAAGCGGATGAATTTATTGGGATATTGGTACTTAGTGTATACAGAATAACCAAAAAATTGAGGGTGATTTATATTTCTTTGAATTAAATTAGAATGTGTGTGGATCACATTTATAGGTCTATATAGACCTATATATCTGAACCTGATACCAGTATTGTCCAATAGCATTTAATATATCTGGGGTAGATGTTGACCACTTTTTTCTAGAACAGTAGGGCCCTTTTTAAACTTTGAAGCAGCTGGCTCTACTTTCTGAGACAAGGGCAGATGATATCTAGGCTCCTCATTCTTTGCCACAGTCGCCACAAAAATCCTGTGCCAGAACTGGGATTTTTTTTTTCCTACACCAAAACCTGTTTTTAACCCCTGAAATTTTGGTCAGAGTCCCTTTTTATCCCTTATCTTCTCCCCTTTATTTTGCCTTTACGTAGCTCCCTGCACTACCTCACTGCAAATCCTTCCAACTTGCCTGCTTAGGCAGAAAAAACTTATGTTTTTCTGAACAGAATCTCCTGTGTGGTCAGCCCCCTACCCCAACCCAAGATTTTATTTATTTGTCAGAGAGAGAAAGCATGCACGAGTTCACAGAAGCAAGGGAAACTGCAGGCAGAGGGAGAAGCAGGCTCTCTGCTGAGCAAGGAGCCCAATGTGGGACTTGATCCCTGGACCCTGGGATCATAATCTGAGCTGAAGGCAGCTTGAGCCACCCAGGCATCCCTGTGGTCAGCCTTTTAACAATGTTTTTATACCTGAATCTCCATGCTTGAATCTCGGTACTCCTTTGAGTTCAAAACTTGCCCTGTTCCCCCTTATGTAGGAGTCCATGAACCATCATGGATAGCGTGGGATGGATGGCTTAGGCAGCTGTCTCCATCCTCCTGTTTGAGGTCTTCCTTTGAGGTTCTTTGCCTCTGACAATGTTACTTTGTACCCTCTTCAGCACTGCCAACCATGACTCTCCTAAGGGCTCTCCCCAACTTTTGCGTATGTTGGAACCAAACTCACTATTTCCTTCTCTACCTCCATTGAGGAGATAAATGCATTTTTGGATGACCTCTATAATGTACTAGTTGACAAGACCCTGATTTCCTCAATCCTGCATCCTGGACTTCAATACTTTTAGGTCTCTTGCTCAGAAATCATCCTCTCCAGTATTCCCTTGTGACTATAATCTCCTTCCATCTCTTTTACTCTCCAATTTTCTCTCATATTTCATCTTATAGACAAAGTTGCTCACTGCGCTCACTTTCTCATTATATCAGCTGCCTCCTGACATTCGTAGTCCCTCTCTCCAGCTCATGCCCTTTGAATGTCTAAACTACACTACCTCTAAAAGTGCTAGTACCCTTGTGCCTTCTACTGTATCCATCTAGAAAACCTCCCTTCTGTATGAATGCTGTGATTCACTTCATAATACACGGTGTCACTTCATCCTCACAAGGTATGCGAGAAGGACACGGTAGAGGTTATTTTTCTTGCTCCATGGTTTAGGAATCGGAGTATCAGTAAGGTTAGGTTACTCATCTGAGGAGACAGTAGTGGTACATAGAAGAGTACAAGGCAAAGTACACATCTCGGGATCTTGGCTCTAAAGCTTTTTCTCTGGATTAGTGATTTTTTTTTAAGTTATAATTTTTTTCTTTTTACAGATTTTTCTTTTTCTTCATAAATCAAGGTCTTGCCATATAAAGGGGATAAGAACAAAGATGCTTTTTTCTGCAAGTGGAGTCTGAAGCATCCAGAGTTCTATCTGTTCAGCTTCGTCTTTACTATTCAAGTTGTCTGTCCCTTAAGAGTTTTATGGAAGAAATACATTTTGGATAGTTTTGTATCCCCAAACCTCAAGTAACTTTATTACCCATCAGAAACACATACTTCTTTCAATATATAGTGATTATACAAAGCTTATTTTAACAAGGGAAAAGAAAAACATAATCTAGAGATAAATGAAAGCTCTTCCGAATGGAGAAGTAAAAAAACAGTTTGGTTTCTTAGGGATTGGCCCTGGAACCTGTCTTATTTAACATTTTCATAAATGATTTGGAAGAGGGAATGCATGGTGAATTATCCAAGTTTGCGGATGACACTAAGCTCTTCCAGGTAGTGAAATGCCAAGCAGATGGAGATAAACTGCAGGGAAAACTTGCCAGCCTGCATGAGTGGGCAGAAAAGTGGTAGATGATATTCAGTGTGGGCAATGAAAGGTAATTCACTTAGGAAAAAATAATAAAAGCCATGCTTATAGAAAAATAAATCTAGTTATCTGTTAGTCTCATACAAGACATATCTTACAGACCAGTCTTTGAAGTAACTCTTGAGTATATTGACAAATCAAGAAGGGAATTGAAAATAAAACCAAAGAAACATTAATCTTGAATTAAATGATGTATCATAATGTGGGATATTTAGTTCACTTATCAAACAGTTCTAATTGTGTGCCTGGTGTGTATCAAGCTTGCTTCTGGGCATGGAGGTCTCTTTGGCCGCTGCATCTCAAAACAAAATAGAGACAAAAATCTATAAAATATTCAAAGAAGCCAATGACAATAGACTACAAATTAGATAACAACTACCAAAACTTAAACACGAATGTGTTTATAAAAATTTTTGAATGTTCTAAGAATTTTCCCTTATCTCATTTGATATTATAATTATGTATGAGGTAGAAGTGTAGGATTTTTTTTTTTTTCCTAAAAGGTTTACAGATGAGGACTCAGAGGGTGAGGTAATTTGAATGGCTTTCCAAAGTTCATAAAATACTGGAAGGTCAAGACTCAAGCATGGGTGTTTTTGTTTTTGTTTTTGTTTTAAAGATTTTTATTTATTTATTTGACAGAGAGAGATTGCAAGTAGGCAGAGAGGCAGGCCGGGGTGGGGATGGGGAACAGACTCCCCATTGAGCAGAGAGCCTGATGCAGGGCTTGATCCCAGAACTCTGAGATCATGACCTGAGCCGAAGGTAGAGGCCCAGCCCACTATGCCACCCAGGCGACCCCAAGCATGGGTGTTTTGACTCCCAAGTTCTATTCCTTTTCTGTAGCACCACAGAGATTTACTTGCCAATAAGTGAATTGAAGAAACTTGTTACATCCAAAAGTAGAAAGATGGGAAGTGTAAGTAGGTTCTGTGTGGATGTATAATGGATTATTATGTAAACCATGGATGGGGCTGATGAAGATACTCATACCCAAACTCTTTCCATGTCTGTCTTTTCTTTGCTTTTCTTTTTTTTTCTTTCATTCATTCATTCATTCTTTTTTTTTTTTTTTTTCCTATTTTTCCTCTACTATGTGGCTTCGGAAAATCATGTGTTTCTAGGTATATTCTAGGCTATCACCAACAATGTCTAGGTCACATAACTCTTTAGGACTACATTATAATGGCAGAGCAAAGAAACAAGAAACACACAACCCAGGGTACCCCCAGATGGTGGCATACTTGCCTGTTTCCTAGCTCGCACTCTGAATGACTGTTGTAGCGTAGAATTCTTGAAGCTATGCATTTTGGCCAAAAATGGAAGAAGGGTCTGCAGATGAGAAAAGAATGAGAACAGAAAATCTCCGCAGATAAGGCAGATGGTGGTTAAGAATCTGGAGTTCAAAGGTAAACTTGGAAGAGAACTGTTAAATAACCCAAAGAGATAAAAGTTGATGAGACTAAAAGAAGTAAAAGGGGGGAGAGAGTGAAGGGAGAGACTGTGGGATCAGAAAAGCGAATGCATAAAAATTAATATAAGGCAGAATACGTAAAAATTAATATAAGGCAGAGATTGTCCATCATAGTCCTATTAATTTTCCTGCTACTTAATTCTGGCTACTCCTATACTTAAGCTTGGGAAAGTATTACCCTGGAATAATTTAATTCTTACTATGTAATATAAATTTGTACTCCAGATTTCTTTTCTAGGGAGTAAACAAATAATTATAAGAGATGTATGTGTGTTCTTCAGGCCCTCTGACCTTTTTCCCCATTTGAGCTTGTTTCTGTTAACATTGGCTACTTATAACACAACCTCCTCACCCATTCCCATTCCTGCTGATGGCCCCAGCTCTGGTTAATTCATGCACATGGAAGCAGTCCTCTGCTAATTCTAGTTCATTAGAGCCTACCTGACCCTTGAGACTGAACCCAGTCACCATAATCTATTCATTTATTCATTTGTTCATTCGTCCAGTTGACAATTATTTAGTAAAAATCGGACATATTAATGAAATTGTGCTTATCTATCCCCATACATCTATTACACTATGTATAGTTCATTTAATTTTGCAGTAGATTATTTGTGTTTTGGTTTGCCACAGTAAAAGTTTGTCAAGTCTATTGTAAATTACTGAAGGGAAGGGACCATGATTTTTAATTTTCTCTACCTATCTTGTCCATAGTGCTGAAATGTAGTAAAACCTTTTGCTTGCTTGATTGCCTCATAGATTAAAGTTGTCATTTGATAGAGAACACATATATATCATCTGCCTTGAAGTACAGAATAAGGATGCATTTTGTTTCTCTAAAGAATCCTCTCTTTTACTTTGCAAATGAAATTTCACAATTCAGAGGACAACCCCCTCTCAAAAAAAAAAAAAACAAAAAAACCCCAAAAAAACAAAAAGCCTTCCAACAGTCTGATGATGCTTACAATTCTGAAAGAGATTTGTACCTGTTACACCATTTAAATAATTTTCCCACTTAAAACTATCTTTTGGGACGCCTGGGTGGCTCAGTTGGTTAAGCGGCTGCCTTCGGCTCAGGTCATGATCCCAGCGTCTTGGGATCGAGTCCCACATCGGGCTCCTTGCTCTGCAGGGATCCTGCTTCTCCCTCTGACACTCTGTCTGCCTGTGCTCTCTCTCTCTCTCTGACAAATAAATAAATAAACTCTTTAAAAAAAAAAACAAAAAAAAACAAAAAAAAAACTATCTTTCTATTTTAGCTGCTTTCCTAACTTTGTCACTCAAAGCTTCCTTCTTAAGCATTCACTTTGCCCTTTTGTCCAACTCCTATTCAGAGCTTCTTTTGGTCCTAAACTTGGACTCTTTGCTGGAAAAATCCTGTTGTGACAGGCAGGTGTCACAAAACCTGGTGTTGGTTGTCTACAGTATATAACCAAGAAACTTCTAACTGTCATTGACTCTTTTACCTAGGATCATAGCCATTGCAGATGATAAAAATAACAGTGGACTGCGGTGCAAGGACAGCAAGCAATGGAGCACGCAGGGAGGTTTGCGAAAAGCAAAGGGCAAGGAAAGAACGGTAGGTGTAACCCGAGATGTGAGCGTAACCATCTAGCCAAAAAGGAAAAAATAAAATAAAAAAAATAAAAAAGAAAGCTCACTAGGCAAGACTATATAAAAGTAGCCATTTGGCGGAAGTGTCTGTAGTCTGTAGCAAATACCTTGAATGTGGCAAAGGGATTTAAGCCACTTTCTTAGGGGCCTGTGCTAACTGTGAGCACATGTCTTTGTCCAACTGTTTAACGTCGAGTGGGCCGTGTCTCTATTGTATGTAGCTATGTGTTCTTCGTAATGCCTGACGTGTCAAAGTCATTCCACAGAAAAATGTTGAATTAACCTTTATGGTTTAGTTTAACAGCATACCTAGCTATTACCTTAGCAGAAAGCAGAAAGCAGAAGCCTGGAGGGGAAGTTACCTTTGGTAGCCCTGTCAGCTGGGACAGCTAAAATGCGTCATTCAGCGTGTTGGGTCAGGACAGAGGGCAGTAGACAAAGGGTGACCGTGAACAGATGTTGCTAGGGGTCCTAGAAATCGTTTAGGATGATTCACTTGTTTTGCATAGGGCCTGCACTCACCACTATGTCTTTGGTAGACTAGCTTAGTAATTCTGTTGCAAAAATGTTATTACTTTCTGCTTTCTCTCAGCCCTCAAATTTCACTTTCAAAAATCTATCCAATTGCCCTTAGTTGTCCCATTGTAGTGTGTTCGATAATTCTAGCAGGGGACTCCTTATTTGTAAATGTTCAGTCATTCCAAGTGTTTGTATCGCAGCCTTTCATCGATACTTATTTTCGTATGTCTTCATTACTTCCTAATTGTCCACTCCTCAGTTTACTGCTAAGAAATGAATTCACTATTTTAACCATTGTTGAGTAGTCCTTGATTTCACGTCTGCCCCATTTATTTAGAGAGTCTATTTTCTTATTCTTTTTGAATCAAAATTTTACATATAGTCAGTTTTTCTTATTAAATCCCTTTGGCTAGTACTAACGCTTCTATTTTTTATGGCCATTATCTGCTTTCGTCTGTGAGAAACTGATTCATATTCTACAGTAAACGATTGTTTCTCATTAAATGGTAAATAATAATGCATAATGATGGTACCGTAAGGAAAACAGAAGGTGGTTTCCTGCCCTTGTAGTGATCACTGTCTAAAAAGAGGAAAGAGAAAACCTATTGACATGACTGAAATAGGACTGTCATCATTTAATTACTGCTACCCAGAAAACACCACGTATTCCAGGATCTGGGGGGGAAGGCTTGACAGCTCTCTCAGTTGTGTGATTCTGGTGAGGGGAGACCAGGAGGTCTGTTCCCAAGTACATTCATTGAACAAGTGAGTCTTGATGGAAGCAACCTTGATGAAGGCTAAGGCAGAGGATTAGAATGATAACCTTTGCATATTTGAAAGGGTGTAAGCTCCTGGATGCCGTTGTTATCCCCTAACTACTTGACCTTGGAAGGGAAGAGAAAAGGAAGTGGAGATTGGAGCCGAGACCCAGGATCCATCTTACTTCGGTTATACAAAGAAACAAAAGCAATCTTCTGAAATATTTTAAAGATTTTTTGTTTATTTATTTGACAGAGAGAGATCACAAGTAGGCGGCAGAGAGGCAGGCAGAGAGAGAGGGGGAGGCAGGCTCCCTGCTGAGCAGAGAGCCCAATGTGGTGCTCGATCCCAGGACCCTAAGATCATGACCCGAGCCGAAGACAGAGGCTCTAACCCACTGAGCCACCCAGGCGCCCCTGAAATATTTTAATCATCAATTGCTGCACAGTTTGTTGGGCCACATGTATTTTGTTCACCTAGGTTGATCTTTAGGACTTAAGGACAAGAGGCTGGATCTTTTTCCTATCTAGTGCCTTGGCTCATGTCCGCATGCTCTCAGATTGCAGTGTAGAGAACCTTGAGTAACATGGAGATGATAGACATTGGATTAAGTTGTGATATGATATATATTATATCAAGTCTAAACACTGCTATCTAAATTGGCTAAACGCTCTGGCATTTAGCTCCACCATGTCTGTTCAATTATTATTATTTTTTATTTCCTTTCAAAACAAACCTACTTGTAGCCACTGCCCCTTGCATGTGTATATTCATTTCCACGATTAGATTTTTCCTCTCTGTCTTGGGAAGCCCTCTGCATTCTTTTTTTTTTTTTTTTTTTTAATTTTTATTCATTTGACAGAGAGAGAGAGAGATCACAAGTAGGCAGAGAGGCAGGCAGAGAGAGAGGGAAGCAGGCTCACCGCTGAGCAGGGAGCCCGATGTGGGGCTCGATCCCAGGACCCTGAGATCATGACCTGAGCCGAAGGCAGAGGCTTAACCCACTGAGCCACCCAGGTTCCCTGCCCTCTGCATTCTTTAGGCCTATGTTCGAAACTTTATTCTTCAGTAGTCCTTTTATCAGTATTCTGTTATTAAAAATTACTGGTAAGAGGTACAGCCACATGTTTTTTAGTTATTTTGTGGTTGTGCTGGTCTTGAATCATCCATTAAAATATGAACTGTTTAAAGGCAAGTACCATAGCTGCTTGTACATTCCACAGCGATAAGCAGGGGGCTAACATGTCATTGAGTTCTAATAAAAGTTTGTAGATTGAACAATTGAAGAATAATAATTCCTACAGGTTGTGGAGGTGAGAGGAGTTAGTCCAGCGGCATGTGTCTCTCATTCCCTCATGGATTCTGTAGATACGGATTTTACTTACTAGCTAAATGCTAAACCAAAGCCACAGAATTACCACGGAGTCTGGACAGTCAACTGTGTCTTGGTGAACATAAAATGCTACTCACTTCTAAAATCCTCTCCCCACAAGGAGGTTCTGTGGACCCTCCTGAAGGCTTATAGCATTGCTTTTTATTGATTCCCATCTGCAAACGACCCAGTGCTGTTCATTTGGTATAAATAATAGCGGTGACAGCAACAGATAGCAAAGTGATCCATTCCTTTTAATGTCAGAATACTCTGAGGGGAGTTCAGTCATTTGTCTGATGGCTTACTGGTAGGGTTGACCATATCATTTATCGTTCAAGCTCAGGCACTTCTGAGAATGAAAGGGAACTTTATCAATAATTACACTGGGCCATAGATAAAAACTAGGACTGTCCAAGGCGAACTAAGATGTGTGATCATCCTATGCATTAGAATCCCAGAATTTGCTTCTGGAGTCACAGGTGATGAGGGTGGAGTGGAGGCCGTTCTGACCACTTAGTTCCTTTCCCTTGTGTCCTAATTTATTCCCTCCTGGCCTTGTGGTTGCTATTAGGAATTCCAGACATTAGGACTTCTACCCAGAAAAATGACAACACAGGTATTTATTCCCTTTTCCCCCCAGTGTATTAAAAATTGTGCTTTCCAATAATTATGTACAGGACCATTTTCTTCTCTTCATTATAAACTTTATACACAACACACTTGTATTGAACTTTCCAATGAGGAAAGCCTCCCTCTTCATAACCCAGGAATAAACACTTAGTTTTTGTATTTACCTGGTGTTAATGCCCATGAGATGTTACTCCCAGGGGCTACCTAGGCTTGTGGTGCAATGGCAGTTTTTATGGAGCTGTAAGTGTCCCCCAAATTATTATAATTAAGGTTATAGCCACAAATGTGTTTAAACCTGAATAATTTCACTGAATGAAGCATTATTTAACACATTGGACTTTTTGAAGAAGTCTTATTTAGAAGCCTGTTTTGAACCAAGAGTAGTCTTACTGTATGTAGAGGGGATGATTTTCGTGAACAGCGGGGCTTAACACCTGATAATTACAGTGGTTTAAGTCTATCCCTTCAATTTTATTAGAATTATAATAAATCCAGTGGTTTTTATAATAATGGTGGTTTAAGTATATCCCTGCATATTATGAGAATTACAGAAAATCCAACAGAGCTGTGAGTTTACAAACAAGCATCATTTATTTATTTATTTGACAATATTTTATATATTTATTTGACAGAGATCACAAGTAGGCAGAGAGGCAGGCGGAGAGGGGGGAGGAAGCAGGCTCCCCACGTTGCAGAGAGCCCGATGTGGGGCTCGATCCCAGGACCCTGGGATCATGACCTGAGCCGAAGGCAGAGGCTTTAACCCACTGAGCCACCCAGGTGCCCCCAAACAAGCATTATTTTAAAAGCGTCCGGAATTAGCAAATTTTATCAGTTGAGATGAGATCATATTTTCTGGGTACAATTTTACAAAAAAATGTTTTAAAGCAAACTGAAGGTTTCTGGGGGTCGGGGGGTCGGGAGAGGGTGGTGGGGTTATGGACATTGGGAAGGGTTGTGCTATGGTGAGCGCTGTGAAGTGTGTAAACATGGCGATTCACAGATCCGTACCCCTGGGGCTAATAATATATTAATTATATGTTTATAAAAAAATAAAAAAATTAAAAATTAAAAAAAATCTACCTTAAAATTTCAGAATTGAAAAAAAATGTTTTAAAGGCATATGTGAAGAATGCTCTAATTTGGAGTTTTGTCCTTATTAAATATGCAAGGGCAACATGGAACCATGGATTAAATGAAAGACTATCCCAGAAGTGAGGCAGAGTTTTCTGAAGTCAAGTTTAGTGTTAAGTGAACATGGACTTTTGGAAGCCACTTGGATGCTATACGGAGCTGCTGAGACCCTTTTTTCCCTCTGTGGCCTGTTCCTCAGTAGATAATACTGTATTTGGAGGACAGGGAGAACTACACTAGTTTTCTTTTTACTTTGTGAAAGACCTTCTCTCCTCTGTGGTCCAAGGAAGAGGGGGGTAAGTCCTTCACCCTGAAGGCAGTCCCTCATCCAGTGAACTAGATCCCTGTCTCCATCTCTGGGGGGGGGGGCTCGCTGGCACCCTCTTACCTGTATCCCTTCTCCCACTATACTTCTCCCCTCCTCAGCTCTCATTTCATTCAAAGCACTATATTGAATTATATAGTTTTCATGAACATCTACATTGCTTTCAAAAACTCGTCGTCACCTAGTTTGCTTAATTAAATAATTTGTTGACATAAACAGGATCTTTGGCCCAGCAGAAGCTGTAGCAGATGGTGTCTAAAACCAAAAATAATCATTAACCTGTCCTGTGGAAGGTGGGAAACAGCATGTTTAGAAACAAGCGTGACAATAAGATGGCTTTTTACAAATGAGAAATGCATTCTTGAGATGCTTACAGGATAAGGAGATAGAAGGGATGAACATGGGACCAAAAAGGATAGCCGCACCTTTTTAGTAGGAGTGAAGGGTTGTGAGTTCAAAAGGTATTAAATGTACTTAAAATATTACATTTCAACAATATATTAACATAGAACATATATTTCAATATGATTACAGTTTCATATTGTATGAAATTATATTTCATATGATTACAGTTTCTTTAAGATTTTTTTTTTAAAGATTTATTTATTTATTTGACAGACAGAGATCACAAGTAGGCAGAGAGGCAGGCAGAGAGGAGTGGAGGGAAGCAGGCTCCCCGCCGAGGAGAGAGCCCTATGTGGGGCTTGATCCCAGGACCCTGGGATCATGACCTGAGCTGAAGGCAGAGGTTTTAACCCACTGAGCCACCCAGGTGCCCCTTCTTTAAGATTTTTATTTGAGAGATAGAGTGAGAGAGGGAGAGAGCATGAGATGGGGGAGGGTCAGAAGGAGAAGCAGACTCACCGCTGAACAAGGAACCAGATGCGGGACTCAATCTCGGGACTCCAGGATCTTGACCTGAGCTGAAGGCAGTTACTTCATCAACTGAGCTACCCAGGCACCACATGATTACAGTTTTTAAAGATTTATTTATTTTAGAGAGCACGAGCATGAGTAGGAAAGGCGGAGGAAGAGAGAATCTGAAGCAGACTCCATACTGAGCACAGAGCCCAATGTGGGGCTTTATATGACCCTGAGATCAGGACCTGAGCTGAAACCAAGAGTTGGATGCTTAACCAGCTGCACCACTCAGGTGCCCTGATGACTGTTATTTCAAATATAATCAATATGATCACATATTATACATTTAAAAACATCTAGTCTTGTATATAAAGTACTAAACTTAAGTGTACAAACACAAGTGTATTTGTGAGCGTAAGTGCAGCCAATGTGTAACAGTGGTTATCTGTGCCAATGCTTGCACTCTCAGCTTTTTCACTACTGTATTTTGTTTCTCACTTTGATGTGTAAAACTTTCTTTGTTTCTCCCCTACTTTTAGATTCTGTGTAATCACATTTGTCTAATCTGAAGCTAATATTTGTATGAACGAGAGAAATTAAGAAAAATATGAACTCTAGGTCAAACTTAATTAGAGCAACTGAACACTGTTATTTAGCACATTATTTTTATGTTTGATTTTGTAGTTTTGGACCAATGTTAAACTGTTAAAATAACATCTTTCTCTCTTAGCTGTTAAATATACATAATTTATTAATCCCTCTCTCCTCAAAACCATCTTCCAGGAAAGAGGCCTGTAAGCATCCCTTTAAAAGGTAGCATATGGATACGGATAAGTGATTTTAGATATCTTCCAAGAAGTCAACGTCCTGGCCCCTCATGGACACACCTGGATCATCGAGGTTAACTTGCTTTATTGGGTTGCTTTGTCAGTTTCTGAGAGCCCAGTGTGAGGGTGTGAAGGCAAACCTTCACTTTTAAAAACAGGCTTCCCTAAATGAACACAATTTAAAGATTTTTTTTTTAATTTATTCATTTGACAGATAGAGATCACAAGTAAGTAGAGAGACAGGCAGAGAGAGAGGAGGAAACAGGCTCCCCGCTGAGCAGAGAGCCCGATGTGGGGCTCGATCCCAGGACCCTGGGATCATGACCTGAGCCGAAGGCAGAGGCTTTAACCCACTGAGCCACCCAGGCGCCCCAATGAACACAATTTAAATAATAACTGCAAACTGATATTTGATCAACTGCATGCTTTCAGGTCAAGCTTCACAATACAGAGAAGGAAGAAATATAACTGCATATCTCTATTGTATCCCTTCTACATAGTAAGGACTCTTCCCATCACTGATTCTCACATGGCCCAGCAAAATAAGCATGATTATTCCCTGTGTTACTTCAGATGAAGAAATTCGGGTTAGCTTAGTTATGTGACTTGCCTGACATTACCCAACTAGTAAGTGGTAGAGCTAGAATTTAATTTTTTTTTAAAGATATTTATTTGACAGAGATCACAAGTAGGCAGAGAGAGAGAGAAGGAGGAGGAAGCAGGCTCCCTGCCAAGCAGAGAGCCCGATGCGGGACTCAATCCCAGGACCCTGAGATCATGACCTGAGCTAAAGGCAGAGGCTTAACCCACTGAGCCACCCAGGCGCCCCTAGGATTTAATTTTCGGTATGTCTTACTTCACAGCTTGTTCTGCTTTGGAAGGGAGAAAAATTCAGCTCTTCTCCAATTAAACTGATGTAAAGCAGCATCATTTTTAAGCCAGGGATCCCTGCATGAATGACTTCACTCAAAAGCATTTCAAATAATATTGCATCATTTGGTTAAATTTTGTGCATGTGTGGTTTGTAGGACTTTGAATTTCTTTCACCAAACCTACCTTTTCTATTTTGTGGTGAAGGGATGGTTTCCGTGCTGATGAGGCCTTGTCTTAGGATATGATGCCTCAGATTATCAAGGTTGGGATGTACTTAGTGACATGTCTGGACCCATGTGTAGGTGCTGCAAAGAGCCTGCTGCCTAAATGTATCTGTCCTCCTCTGTCCTCCCCTGCAACAATATGATCCCCAAGGCCTTCATAGCTTCTAGAGTTAACTGACTTCCTTGAACCTTCTTATTCAATGACTTTTGACCTCCAGGAAATATCTGATTTTCATGCTATTCCAAAGGGATATCATAGGAGCAGCTGGGTAGCTCGTCGGTTAAGCAACTTTCATAGGCTCAGGTCATGATCCTGGAGTCCTTGGATCTAGCCTCATCTCAGACTCCCCGCTCAGTGGGGAGTCTGCTTCTCCCTCTACCCCTCACCCCACTAGTGCACTCTCTTTCTCTCAAATAAAGTAAATAAATAAATAAATAAATGTTAAAAAAAAAAACCAAAAAAACAAAACCCAACAACAAAAGGGATATAATAAGCGCTCAGTTACACGCGTGGACAATACAACCCACACACTAGCTGTTGCCATCTCCCGTGTGTTTGAGGAGAGGGCATCCTACTTTGGCTTGCTGATTATACTTGCTTAATTATTGGACGTCTATAGTATTTGCTAAGCTTTTCCTTAAAAATCTCAGTTGATCTAGAGCCCAGTTCCCCTGCAGTGATGTCCTTCTATTTGTACGTGAGAAACTGGGCTCAGAAATAATTAGTAATCCCCACTAACTACAAATGGTAGAAGACCAAGTTGGCATTTAAATCCCTGGTCTCATTTTTTCCTCCCTTCCCCTGTGATCCTCTGCCTTGTTCCTCAAATTCTGCATATCACTGAGATCATATGATAATTGTCTTTCTCTGATTGACTTATTTCGCTTAGCATAATCCTCTTTAGGAAAAAAATGAAAAAAGACAAAACCGGAGAGAGACACAAACCATAAGAGACTCTTAATCTTAGGAAACAAACTGAGGGCTGCTGGAGGGGATGGGGGAGAGGAGATGTGATGGCTGGTTGATGGACACTGGGGAGGGTATGTGTTGTGTTGAGCTCTGGGTGTTGTGTGAGACTGATGAATCACATTCCTGTACCCCCTGGAACAAATAATGCATATAATATATTTGAAAAAATAATCCCTGGTCTCAAGAACACCATATTGCATCCCACTGTGCTGCCCAAATGATTTTAGTAGCAAATACTGGAATCTCTATGTGAACATCAGAGACTTGCTGTGAGCATTCCCAGCACATAATGTCACATACCTTTATAATGACACCCATAAATCTAGGTGTGACCTGGGTAACCAGAGAAAGAGAAAGAGTAGCACAGAGAGAGGAACTTTTATCTCCATGCTTAAGGACTTACGTGACAATAATCCAGCTTTAGAAGTGGGCTTAGCAACTTTTTATTTTATGAAAGGTCTTAAAATGATAAATTGGTTATCATCGGGAATAAGAGAAGGCGTGAAGAGAAGCTGCTTCTTCTTTCCATTTATCCATTCATCTATCTGTCGATTATTTTTATGATGAGTATTATTTGTCAGGCATTTTTCTAAGTGCTTTGGCTAAAACCATGAACAAACAGAGCTAATGTAATAAATTATAATTATGATAAGTGCAGTGAAGGAAATGTGAACATTTTCAAATATCAAAGGATATAAAGTGAAGCTGGGGGAACATCAGAATAGGTGACCAGTGACTAATTCTAATTGTTTGACAAAGCCACTTCTATAAAATGGGACATTCCCTAGGCTTCAGGAAGGTAAATTTGAACATAGCTATGCAATTCGAGACTATTCTAGTGCCAGATAGTCTTTTCATTCATCTCAAAGACAGGAAATTGACTTTACCATACCTTCCTGTCCAAGCTAGAGTCAAGATTTTATAATGTTCAGGGTGAAAAATCTGTCCAAATGTAAGCCCGATGGCAAAGGGAGAATTCTCTTCTCTGGAACTTTACTCAGGGCACATTGTTTAACCCAGAAGATCTAGGGAAAAAGTACCCTTCCAAAGTCCCTGAAAATACATTACCTATATTCTCAGAGTAAATGTAGGAATGAGGGTATACTTGCTGTCTGCTTGAGCACTATGATCTTTAGAAAGGCAGTACTTTGAAAACATAGGTTATGGCTACTGGCCTGGGAAACCACTAAAATAAAATAATGGCCCTTCTTTGTAGCTCTGAGGTTGTCTCTCTGCCTTGTCAAGATGAGTCACATTGAGCCACGTTGTATCAATAGTTGATATGTTTGATTCCTTCATTCAACTTGCAGCTTCTTTGCCTTGGCAGTGAGATAGAGATTCCCTAATGATCACAGTTGTTTTCCATTATGCATATGAACTCTGATTAAGAAGGTGTTTTGATTTCTATTAGTATTACTATTTATTATTTGTCAAGTTCCTTGACAGTGACTTCATTTGTGGATTTTCTTGGAACAAAGGTCCTCAGTTCACAAGGTTCCCTGTCTTTTCCCATGGAACAGTTCCTTTTTTCCTTTTTCTCATAAAGACTTTGTTTTTAAGTAATCTCTACACCCAAAGCGGGGCTCAAATTCAACACCCCAAGATCAAGAGTTCCATGCCCCAGTGACTAAGATAACCAGGCACTCCAAGAGTTCCTTTTTAATTACCTTTTCTATGAGAGTTTTTTCAAGCATTGTCATTAAGGTTTTCAGGGAGTTGGTTGGGTCAGATATGGCATGTACTCTGCCTCTCTAAGGAAGCACGTATAAATTACACGGGAATCTTAACATTTTTGCTGACTGTACCTAGCTTCTTTCTACTGGTACTCTTTTGTTGATGTTGTTCTGAAGAAATGGCTAAAGTAGAAAGCAGGCAGATAGTTATTCTAGCCGTCTGCCTTTGTACAGACAAGCTGAGGGTGTGTTTAGAAAGGGAGCCCTCAGGGCCAGGCAGTTGGAGTGTTAAGGTTGCACTCATCATTTGCCCTGTTGACCATCTGTGGTGGTGGGTCCTTCTTCTTTGGACTGCATAATGGGTCCCGCTGTAGAAGACTATGGCTCAGATGCTGTACTTGTATCATAAATTCTTCGAGTTTTCTACATTTAGAATTCTTTTTTTTAAACTTTAGATTTCTCTAGACACTTTGGTAAAGCCCTGAGATGGCCTTATCCTATCCTGATTCCCAGGGAAACATATCCTTTAATCCATTTCGAGCACTTCTTGCTCTCTGCTGGTCACAGGATGGCAAAGAGCAAGGTGTGAAGAAGTGAGGAAAGTAACGTCCTCAGACCTTGAGGGGCTCATGAAGAGAAAGCAGGAAGTCAAAGTATCAGGTATTACCTCTCTCGGTGAAGTTTTCAGACTTTTGTCCTCATTCCCCCAGTGCTCCATGCCTTGGCTTTTGCCAGCTCCTGCCTCTAGAGCAGAGGGGAACTAACTACCTGAGTCCTGAGTCAGGCTTCCTGGGGCAGGGGGTGGGGGACGCAACAACATAGTAAAGAAGAATGGGTAGATTTCCAACAAATATAAGAAAAACATTAGTATGACCATTCCTCATTTTTTTCCTGCCTATAAACATTATTTAGTGTCAGGTCATCTCCAGCCTCTATTTAAGACAGAAGCCAGATGATCTAGAAGACTTG
This sequence comes from Enhydra lutris kenyoni, assembly GCF_002288905.1. Lineage (NCBI taxonomy): Eukaryota > Metazoa > Chordata > Mammalia > Carnivora > Mustelidae > Enhydra > Enhydra lutris. The sequence goes on from NW_019154086.1 coordinate 50,230,146, forward strand.
CATAGCTTGAATTAACTTCCTGCACTGTCAGAGGAAGAGTGTGCCTCTGGGGATGATGAATAGAATATAAATCAGGCCTTCTTTGTCCCAAATTGTCCCTTCTTGTTCCCTACCCTGCAAGCTGGTATTTATCTTATTAATTTAGCAAACCAATATTAATTGAATGCTTACTGTGTGCTACTGTATAAGGTATTGGGTTCATAGCAATGAAGCAAACCTTCCTTGCACCTCTTGCTCCCCACTTATTTGAGCTCACGTCCTGATCAGAGAGAACAGAACCTACACCAAAGAGAAATATGTTCTACGGTATGTTAGAAGTCAACTGTATTGAAGAAAACTAGGTAGGAAATGCTGGAGTGGGGTAGGAAGGGAAGTTTCATTCTTTTAATGGAAGATAAGGGACAGTGACATTCAGGCAGTGTGGGAAAGGAGGTGTGGCAAAACCATGGCTCTCTCGGAAGGCAAAGTGGTCCGTGGGAAAGGGGAAGCTATTATAAAGACACTGAGGCCCCAGCAGGCCTGGAGTATTCGGGGAACAATAGGAAGCCAGCATGGTGGGTGCAGAGTGGGCAAGGGAGAGAAGAGAAGATGATGTTCAAGCAACGGATTGAGTAGGGTCTCATAGACCTGGTCAGGGCTTAATTTGTGTAGTGAGAGGCTGAGACTTTGGAAGGTTTGAAGCAGAAAAGTGGCATGTTCATTTTCGGGGCTGTAAAGGAGTAAGTTTGCCTGCGGTGGTGAGAAGAACCGGGGGTGGGGTGAGGATGAGCGTGCCAGAAGTAGAAGCACCCCCCACCCTTGGCAGACATAGCCAGGAAGCTGTTGCAGTGATGGAGGTGGGATAGGATGCTGACTTGGAGCGGAGTGAAAGTACTGTGAAGTGGTCAATTCGGGATGTCTGCTGAAGGTGGAGCCTGGCAGTGTTTCATCATGGGTTAGATGTGGCACAGAGGCAAGAACGGAGTCAAATATAAGTCCAGGGATTTTGGGCTAAACAGTTCAAAGAAGGGAGTTGTTATTAACTAATGTAGGACAAACCTATAGGTAGAAAGTATTTGGGGAGGGGAGGTCAGAGAGGAGGGGAAAGAATCCAAAGATACTGCCTTGAGAACCCCATATTGTGTGAATATGTTCATTAGGCTTATTCTTCCTTATTCGTCTTTATTCTTCCTTAGTTGTTTTCAGAAGTACGGAGGGAAATTTTTTTTTTTGATTTTCAAAAATTTTTTGCAAGATTTTATTTATTTATTTAAGAGAGAGTGAGTGAGTGAGAGAGAGCATGAGAAGAGAGAAGGTCAGAGGGAGAAGCAGACTCCCCACTAAGTTGGCAGACTGATGCGGAACTCCATCCTGTGACTCCGGGGTGAGGACCTGAGCCGAAGGCAGTCGCTTAACCAATGGAGCCGCCCAGGTGCCCAAGAGGGAAATTTTTTAAAAAAATGAGGAGGGGGAGGGCTGATAATTTCGGGGCATGGCCCTAGAACCCACAAATGTATTTGTCCACCTAGGAGGTTTGGCACTGTGAAAAGCACACAGGCCCTGTGCCCATGAGATGCTGAGGTTGTTAATGATCTTGGACAACTCCCTCATTCTAAGTTTCTTTCTTTCTTTCTATTTTTTTTAAACCGAAGACTCTTAACGTCTATGATGCATTCCTCTGGCATGTTCATGCCAGGAACCCCTGTAGAGAAGTGAGCAATAGAATCTAAAACAAACTGTTTCATAATTTTACCCTCCCTCATTCATATGCTACTATTCCAGGACTTTCCTAGTTAGGGCCATTGTCAAGTTAACTAAATCAAGGCAGACAACCAAAATGAGTAATTCAGTTTTTAAAATCTACTTTGGCTTCTCTATTATCAAGTTTGGCCATCTGTCTTGATGAGGTTAAAATGATTACTATATCTCTTTTTTTGGTGTTCACTACATACAGCCAATGTTGCTTTTCATGTAGACCCTCCCATGCCTGAAAACATATCACTAGGCATGAAAGAATGGAGCCTCCTTACATTTTGAAAAATACATTTTATGATATGATGTCATTGACTTTGATGTCCTTCAGGATGTGCTGGAATATTTTGGGGCAAGGAATCAGAGCATGTGTCCCATCCTACTGTGGCACTACTATCCCATGGTGCTAAGCAAGAAAAAGGCTACCCTGTCGGCTCCTCTGATAGGATATAGGAGATAGGCTCATCATAAGGCAGATCAGACTCCCGGCATCCAGCCACAGGGTGCTCCGGACATAGGAGTGCGCTAGGTACTTGCGGATGTTGCACTATCTTGTGTTTTTTGGGTTGAGAACTTCCTTTTGAAACTACTTGTTGAGCTGTGCTGTCTTATGGAGGCAGATATGGGGTCATTGTGAATTCTGCACTTGCTCTTAAACTCAGCATTGCTCTGATGGCAGCATTCTGAGCACACAAGCAGTTATGCAAGAATTGATTTTTACCATGGATGGGGTGGGGGTCTGAGCAAGCACCTTGGTCAACAACCAGCTCTGGAGGGGATGTGAAACCCGTTATTGATCCAGGGCTGAGAAATCAGTGACTGTTGTATTATATAATTATTGATGGAGCCTGGAAATGCCACGGGCAAAGCACAACTTACTATTTGTTATGCTGGATTGTCTCTCTCGTCTGTGTCAGGCCGTTGTGTTCCGCTCTCGTGTTCCCATACCATGTTTATTTATACTATGTGCAGTTAGCTTTCATATTTCTCTTGTGATTCCATCTTGGAAAATGAATACTGGTTTTGTTCAGGGGCTGTAAAAGAAATAAATTTTTCGAGACACTTGAATGGGCCCGAGCTAAATACCAAAATCCAGACCAGAGAGAAGATGGAGCTCCAAGAAAGCTAATCAGAAGGGTGTGGAAGGGAAGAACCTTCTCTGTGTGCACCGCTTGTCTCCATTCCTTCTTACCACATTCCCCCAGTGAGAAGGACACAGGTGGTTGGTGTGACCAGGTGGTGGGTAATATTGACTGAGTACCTACTGTCTGTAAGGTCATGCAGTAAGCCCCTAAGGAGGGGTAAGGGAGGTTTGAGAATGAGAGATAACACTATCGTAGCCTAGTTCCTGGATGAATTGCTCCTGTGTAGTACTCCATAATGCTTTGTTCGGTTTTACCCACTGCTAGTGCCCCATCTTTCTTCTTTTCTTCTCTGGGGTGCTGTTCTTTTCTTTGTACTTATCAGCAAACGTACAGCTCCTAGATAAAACACTGGCTTCTTTGATGACGAATGTGTGTATTTGATTCCACAGCTATATATCAAGTTCATGAACACAGAACAAATGTCTGCTGCAGACAGGGGGCCAATGAAGAAATCTTGACCACTGTCTGGCTGTTTCAATTGATATATCTCTGGGCTATAGGGATATAGGGAGGCCATGGACAGTGAAAGGCTAGCAGCACTGGTAAATGTCCCTGTTCACAGTCCCCAACTGGCTTCTGTTCACAAGTAGTTAGGGAAAATGTTAATTGCATTTAGGGTCTTAACTAAATGTTTTACTTAACTGAAAGGTGCCAGTGAAATTACAGAGTCTTAGTATGTCAAAAGTATCTTTCAAAGAATTAAAGAATTTTGAGATGAAAGTTAATTATTAATCAAACAGCCTATGCTAAAAGAAAGAGAGTCTAAATTAGATATAGGGGGAATGTTTTCTGTTAATTTGGATGATGGTGCTGGAGTTATAATAAAAAGGCACTTTTATGGGTATGAACATTAAAAACCTTCACTCAGAACTGCACCCGTAGACATTCAAGTTATTATTCTGTAATAGCTTACTTGAAATTTCCTGGAAATGAGACTTGGTGAGTGGATTCCTTAGCGCCAAGTTCAATGTTTTAATGTTCAGCTGTTAAAACGAGTTCTTTGGGATGAAAACAAGTTACAGGGGCTGCCCATGTTGCTTATGTATGGAGAACACAGCACGACTGCAATTCCTGAAAAAAATCTTCATTAAAGTGTGAACTCTGCATACATCTATGAATGCTTTCTGGTTTTTATGAGAACTCTTTCACTTCAGAAACCATGGAGCTATCTTTAAGTTTTATTGCGTGCCTTTAACTGTTTGCATGAATGTTGTCTTAGAAGCACCCAGGAATTAACCTTCTCTTCAGTTCCTTGAATTGTTTTCATTTTGCTGTCCTGAATTATCCTGGGAACGTTGCTTTTAAAAATTCCAAGATTAATTTTATTCCTAGAAAGTAATCTAATTTTTTAATTCTGATACCAGAAGTGAGTATACAATAAAATATTAATCACTAAAACCCATGTCTAAATGAAGCAAAGTATTTTTTTCCTTTCTCCTTGTAGATTTTAAGAAGCTAGGCAGAGATAAAGGAAGAAGCAAATCAAATTGAAAAATTACAAATTCAAGAAATTTGCTGGAGAAAACTTTTCTTAATATAGCAAACACAAATGTTTAGGACCAAAGATTCAGGCAATATATTCCATTGTATGTGTTCACCTTCAAAACTCAAACTCATAACCGTAGGCACAAGTTGTTCATTTCCAAGCCATCTCTCCTCTCTGATGATAATCTCAATCACCAAAATATTATATACATGAAAGCTGAAATTTGGTCAAATATTGTTTATTTTTTCCCTTTTCTGAGCATTCCATAATCTTGGGGTGTGTGTGTGTGTGTGTGAGAGAGAGAGAATGAATGCAGTGTCTATCTACGCCCAAAGATAAATTTACTGGAAATGTTTAAAACATCCATAGTAGACTCATTATTAAAAGTAACCTAACACTATTACAAGAAGGACATTTTTGCCCTATTTCTAAGCTTTGTCAAATGCACAAGGAAAAAATAATCAACATCTTAGAAAAGCAACTGGTCAAAGTTATTAATGAGGCAATTCTTTCTGCATAAGGCATCATAGAAAAACTAACGAGAGAACATGTGACAATAAATTGCAGGCTACTTTAGATTGTGTGACATTCTTAATAATAAGAGTCAACTTCAGTGGAAGAGATCGACTTTCTGTGCATTGCAAGTGCAAATTTCATACTTCATGCATTGTATACTACCATGTCCTTTTTTTCTTGAACCAGGGCAGAGTCAGTCTTTGTGGATCCTGAGGACTTAATAATTTCAGGGTCTTTTCTTAAAAAACTAAAAAAATTTCTTTTGCAACATTTATAAAACCTGTGAACGTGTGGTGAGGAGCTTCCACAGGATCTAGGAAGGATGGTGTGCTAGTGCAGGGCCCTGAATTTAAGCCTTATTGGCTCCATGATAAATATGAGTCTGTCACCATTCCTTTACTTAAATAATCAGAAATCTATTAATAGCTGATGTTAACATTTAGCTATTAGCCAGTTAATTAAATTATGTGTTCGCTGTATTAGTTAGGGTTACTCTGCTCGGTATTGCAAATAGACGCTCATTATGTCAGTGGCTTAACACAATAAAGGTTTATTGAGACATACCTGGATGGACAGCCATTCCCTAAATAACATCTTGCTACCATGAAAGGGTAAACATGAATATCATGAGCACTGAGAATCTCTTTCTTATTCATCCTTTTTAAAAAGTCCCCTTCAGAACCTAGTATGGGTCAGACACTGTACTAGGTACGGGGGGAAAATACTGTATCAGGCATGGATTCTATCCTAGAGCTAATGGTCTAATAAGTTGAGACACTGTGTTTACAAATGGTTTTAATGCAGGGTGGAAGAATTTGTATATTCAGAAGAAAAATATGTTTGAAGGAGCATGATTGAAAAATTCAGTGTATTAATATTTAAGGAAATAGATTCACATATTCCACGTGTTTGAAATTTTCTTAATTCATTGAAGAGTTTTAATACAGAGATTTATAATTTATAATCCAAACTTAGTTTTTTTTCCTAATATGAGCAGGCAGAGTTGACAGGCAACAATAGGCGATCTTTTGCAATTTTTTGATTTATGGAGGCTCTATTTACTTTAAAGACCTAGGAAAGAGCATTAGTCTGGTGGGAAGAAAGGAGGAGAGACACCCTACAGCTCATACACAATTTCTAGCATCTCCTTTGCATCCTTCCTGTGGGATGTTCGAAGCATTTATGAGGAGCTGTAGCAAATTATACCAAGTTATAAAGAAACATCCTAGAATGAAGTATTGAAATACGTTTTGTAGAGGAAACATGCAAATTTTTTAAGCAAAGATTTTTCATATCCCATTTCAGTTTAGCCAGAGAAAACAGACCCTTTGACAAATAACAGAGCACTTATATAAAATCACAATCTGTTAAAGGTCCAAACTCAGCAGTTCTGCCTTTTCCTTGATTCTCCATTCTCTCTCTAGTCAGATGCATTCAGCAGCTTGGGCCTACAGTCCCACAGGAGTCTGGGTTTGGAGTGGATGCCTGCCCTGACCAAATGTGCAGAAGCTCGTTCGCCAAGACCTCCACATCTCCTGGGGTTCTGAGCTTACAAACCTAGTTTCTTGCTCAGAACACCTGGCTCTGACAGATCAGTCCAGACCCTGATCAGACACCAGAGAGAGACTTGATAGGGAAGTGGGCAGCTTGGCCAAGGGGAGTGGAAGTAAAGATAATGAGGTGTCTGCTCACAGAATCATGTGCTAAGTCCTTTATGTGCATGTAAGATTTAAAACTTAGCATGGACGTAGTGCACGTGGAGGCTGCTTATCTGACCTTGAGGTCTGATGGTTGGGGAAGCCCTGCCAGCAACTCATCTGTGTAGGTGGCATCTGTGTAGTTTTGAGCATTTTTCTAGTTATGGCTAGATTCCCCCTAAGGGCTGAGATGTTGATATTTGCCCCATGGTTTGTTTTTGGCTGGGGGAGATGATAAAAAACAGGAGCTATACACTCAACTGAATGGACTATGACACAAGAAAGAGCTCTAAACTAAGTAGGAGGTGGAGTCAGGTGTCCAGCCCCAGTTCCTGGGCCAAAGCAAGTAGCAGATAAAGAGTACTGGGGTTAGGGCCTTGGAGTATAGGTTTTTAAATTCTATGAGTACAAATGATTCTTGAATGGTGAGGCTGAGGTAGCCCATACCCCTATTCCCAGTTAGCATTACAGCCCTGGACCTAGTGTAGACCTTGGTAGACAGAAGAAGTCATTAGCTCAAGACCATGTGGATTTGAGGAAAGAATACAGACTGGTTTCAGAAAGGTCTGGACTCAAATGCATGTTGCATCATTTAATGTAATTGTGTGACAAATGACAAGTCCCTTAACTTGTTCAACCTTTAGTTTCCTTCTCTGTAGAATGGAATTAATGACTCTAATTTCAACAAAGATATTTTGAAGATGAAATGAGCTAATACGTTTGTCCCTGGCTACTAGTGATAGAGCAAAAGACAGCAACAGATATTATTTAATACAACTGTATCCAATTTGAGCTGAATACTGTTTAAAGGGAGACATTTTGGGCACCATTTAATTGATTAGAATTGAGGTTCAGAAGGCCTGTATAACTAATTTCCTACCAGGAGAACATGACAGAACCAGTAGTCTAAATCAAAAGTGATTGACCTCAAATACCACTTTTATTCTACTTTGTCATGTTGGCTTTGAGAACACCAGTGATGGGATGTGTTTGAAGACTGCATGCAGGACTTACTGAGTTAAAAAAAAAAAAATTACAAGTAACAATTTAGTGGAGATTTGGCTCTTGGATATCCATGCCAACTGCTTGAATTTTCCAGGAGAAGTATTTCCAGGATCTTAGTATGCTGGCGAGCAGAAAGATTGTCGAGGAAGCAAATTCTGAAATGGCTCTATGGATGAATGGCCAGCAGAGTCCTCGGATGACAGAGAAGTATAACATTCAGATGAGGCTGCCTTTGCTGTGGCTCTGAGAGGCCTTCACATTAAAGGGGAGGTTTTGTGAGAAGTCCTATTGGATAATAAGGAGCATGTATGAGTTTACTTCCCTTGCATCACTTGAGTTTTAAGGCATTTAGGTAATGTCAAAGTCTGAGGCAATCCTGTACCTACTAATCTGGATATAGATTTTTAGCTTCAACAAAAATTGTGCTTCTGAAAAAGATGAAACTTACATGAGCTACTTGGATCCTGTCTGAGATCCTCTGTCTTTCTTCCTCTCTCTTTCTTTCTCGCTCGCTCTCTGACTCACTATCCTTTCTGAGACGGAGAAGGGCTCCTCTTGATCCTGGAACTGGGGAACAGCCAGTTTTGAACAGACTTGAGTCGCTTCCCCAGCCCTGTCAATGACCGTGAAGTCTCCAAATAGTGTTCTATTAATTGCCATCATTTATTATTGAAGTTACAGCCAAGGACCAGAACATCAATGGCCAGAATGACTGAAAAAGGGCAAAAAAGGATCATCCCTCAAGACCTGTTACTAAGCATGGCCTTGGGCAGAAGAAGAGTGAAAAGTCTATGAAATCTATGAGTGCCTTATGAAGTTGGTATAATCCATTAAAACATGGACTTTGGTTTAGCTGTGATGCCAAGATGTTCCCTTTTGTCAGAAACCCGGTCAGCGGCTTAGAGCAGGGGCCAGCCGACTTTTTAGGTAAAGGGCTAAAGATGAAGTCATTGAGGCTTTGTGGGCCATACGGATTCCGCTGCAAGAATCCAACTCTGCTTTTGTATCACGAAAGCTGCCATAGACAATATGTAAGTGATTGAGGATGGCTGTGTTCTGATTAAACTTTATTTACAAAAGCCCGTGGCGGAATACAGTCTGCCCGTCAGCCTTAGTTTGCTGACCCCTGGCGTGTAGTTGAAAAGAGGTAGAATGGGAAACTCAACCAGTCAACCTTCTCATTTTAGAGATCAGGGATCTAAAGTCCAGACAGAAGGTAAATCAACTCATCCAGCTGCTTCGTGCCAAATAGGGAATTGGAACCCAGTTTTGTGGCTCCCTTTATAATAGGGTCTCCACCATTCCATGCTCTAGCTTGCTTTTTGATTCATCTTTCTCCAGGCCTGTCATCTCCAGGCCTCTAATCATTATGCACATTTGAGATCCTGATATCTGTACAAAACATTGTGAATCTAATTTTTAAAATCAGAGAGAAACATTTTTGAAATATACTTTTCTTTTTGAAAGTGCCCAAGCAAACCACCCTAAATGTGAGTGGCAGAATTCTTACTTTAAAACATGAAAACTTGCAAGAAAGGTTTTACAAGGATTGCTCGAAAGCTCCTTTCCTCTAATGCTTCCCATTTGTTACCAAACGTCCTTAGTCTGCTGTTTATCTTAAGTTTACAACTGCGACCTCCATAATTTTTAAAATGAAGTCAAGAATGACCCAGATTTACCGAGGCTTTTGGTATGAGGGCTTTGTCATCTTCTCATCTTACAACTTGGGCCTCGTTGTAGTTAATTCATTTGGAGGAATACTAGGTTTGTTGAAACAAAGGACCTGGATAGAGGCAGCGTGATTACTTTCTTCAGAGAAATTCTATAATGCGTATGTGTTTCGTTCCTATAGCATTTTCACTCCACTTACCAATAAAACAGATTTGGGATAACTTTCAAATCTGTTTTGTTGATGGAAGTTTCATCCATTTAGATTTGTAGTTCATAGTTGTCTCAGTGGTGTGGGTGTTCCTATTAATCACAAAAGCACAATGAAATGCTTCTCAGGCTCCGGGTATGCAACACAATGTGGAGTACAGTTTTGGCCATTATCCAGCTTATTTGGTCAATGTAGACAGTCAATCTAGGTAATTGAGGACCTAAATTGGATTTTCTGGCCATAATTATCCCTGTTTGTCCATACACATCCATCAAATTTATCAGATAATTGCCATATAGCTTCATTTTGTGCTGTCCTGACTCAGGTTGGTTAAAAAAGAAAGAGTTGGCCTGAGAATGAGGAGCCTTGGGTCTAGTTTTGATTTTTTTGTCACTAGTGTTTGAGTGACCTTTGGGCAAAGTGCTATATCATCACTGGATTTTTGTTTATTTCTGGATCTGGACCTATCAGGGTGATATCTGAGGCGACCTTCAATCTGAATGTTCTAGGACTGGATTAGGCCTACATTGCCGTAACTATTTGGCTTTGTTTTAAACATATATATTTATAACTGCATGGCCCACTTAAAAATAGTTAAAATGGCAAGTTTTATGTTGCTTTTTCTCTTTTTTATTTGTTTTTAAATGGATTTAGGGAATCAAAGAATCCACCCATCACTTCCAAAATGAATGGTCTAATTTTTTGATCTTTGTGATTAAAAGAACTAAATGCCCCTTGTTTTGGTCACTGAAATAACCAATGCCCGTTGGGTATCTATCTGCTCCATTGTTTATCATAGGACTATACTATTATGACAGAGGGCTAAGCAGAGCCAGCCCTGATGGCCATGGCTCCTCCCATGTTATCTGGGATGTGCCGTGGAAGGGAGAAGAGACTCACCATTAAGGTTCTTCAGTTTTGCAACCCATAATTTGGTCCAAAGAAAACCAATGTGGCTTTCCCTCTGGGCCAAATGTTGTGAGCTGACATCTTCTGTTTGTTTCCTGAAGAGGAGGAGGAAGAGGTGATCCAATCAAAATGTGTTACTTTCAGATAAACACCAGTATTCTAAGAGTCAGGGCCATAAAGTAGCCCAGCACTTCATACCTGGTTGTACTGTGAATCTTAAAGCTTAACATATGAATTAAAGGAGAAGTTCACTAACTTGCCAGCATCTTGTAAATGACCTAAACTTAGAATCTTGAGAATAGAACTTACAATAGGATTTGAAGGAAGTGGCATAATAGCATTCTCCCTTCCTAATCAGTGTTTGTCCTTCCCATTTTTCATTTCCCTTGCCTCCTGACCTCATCAACCCTGACTACCTTGTTATTGCTTGACTTTTTCTCCACATTCTTCACTCCCAAATCTGACTAGCTTGTCCCTGATTGTCTCATCTTCGCTCTTTACCAGCTGTCAGCTTCTGAATGATCTCTTTTCATCCTGCACTTTCCACCTTCTGCAATTTTCTGCTCCGGCACTGTGAAATTCAGAATACAGTTATCTATGACTTGGAAATCATTCATTGTTGGAGGAGGTGGGACTTCTTTTTATGCCCCAGTGGTTATTCGTTTGGCCAAGGGCAATTAGAAGAGAAAGATAGGAGGGAACGGGAAGGTGTCAGGAGGCCTCTACACTAGTTTTCAGCAGCTCCAAAGAATTAAAACCCCCAGGAGAAGTGAGAATATTATCCTGCTTTGCAGTTCTTCACCTCGACTCCACTGGAGACTTATAAAAACAATGATACCCTATTTTATTATCAAGTCACACCAGACCCTCAATATTCCTGGATAGTTAATCTGATAGTGCAAAATCTTGACATGATCTTTTTTTATTCTGTTCTTTGATATGAAACTGGGTAGATATGTAAAAACAGATATGCTGGCTTCGGCTTAACTACATAGAAGCATTAAAGCTTCTGCTTGACATGCTTGCTATTTAAAATATTTTATTGCCATTGTGACCACAATTAAACCACTGACTCCAAATTGGCTGCTCTTCTAGATATTAATAGAAGTTTTAAATATTATAATAGAGAAAATAACAATATTTTAACCAAGAAGTATGATCAAGGATTGGAATATTCTAGTTGGCTTAAATTTCCAGTGACCCTTAGGTTAAATTTGAATACTATATAAATATGCCTCGGAGTTTAGGGACATAATTTCCTTGCTCATGCTCCTCATTCAAACACAGTTTGCTAGGCTCCACCCCTAATGTTTTGGATTAAATAAGTGTGAGGTAGAGTCTGAGAATTTTCATTTCTTTTTTTTGTTGTTGTTATTTTTTATTTCTTTTCAGCGTAACATTATTCATTGTTTTTGCACCACACCCAGTGCTCCATGCAATATGTGCCCTCCCCAATACCCTCCACCTGGTTCCCCCAACCTCCCACCCCCCGCCCCATTTCTAATGATTTCCCAGGTGATGCTGATGCTATTGATTTGAGGACCCCACTCAGAGAACCACTATTCTGCAGGTGCTATTTTTGTATTTTCTCTTAGGGCGTGTTATTTTAATAGAACATATTTATAGGGCTATTTACGGATCTTTATAGCCATTCGTTTATAGGCTCATACTCCTTTCCTGATCCTGATCTGTGTTAAGCTAATATGCACTCTCAGGCGGCTGAGATTTCATTGAATTTGGGGGAATAAAGGACCTGGACTCTAGATGGTAAAGTCCACCTGTTATTTTCTAAATTCAACCAATCATGATTTAAATTTACAGGTTGACTCTGGTGATGAGTAGAAGTTTTCAAAAGGGAACTTGCGCAGAGATCATCTGACTATCTTCTGAAGCCTGGATTGCTCTCTTTTCTGCCTCTTAAATTTGATTTGTGCCTGTTTTCATCACTCCTGCTGCCTAGGTACCAGTTTAGCAGGAATTCTGGGTGCCTAGATAGTCACTCAAATTGAGAGTGAAGGCCCTATGGAACACAAATAAGCTGATTAGAAATAACTTTCATGGACCGAATTAGATTGGAAATCTGTCCAGGGCCTAAAATTACTTAAGAGAAATAGGACACGGACCTGAACTATGTTTCCCAGAAACAGCAAAAAACATACAAGATTACGAAAATACAGTCTGTGGTCATTTCTTGCTTGGACAGGCTTTTCCAAATAATTTACATTAAGAAACAGTATTTATTGTCATGTTGTCCTGGCAGTGTATCAGTTTTCATGAAGTTAGCTCTGGTGTAATACAGTAAGAACAGATGCTTTAGCAAACTTGAGATCATGGGCATTCTGTATCCTCTGAGACACATGATGGTTGGAAAAGGCTGCTTGCATGTTAGGGTGGCCTGAGGTGAAGGCTCAGTCTCCTGGGGATGACCCAGAGGTGCCTTCTCTACTCCTAACATTTGTGCATGTCATTACACAGCACCTGTTACCCTGGCAAACTTCTGGAAAGTCCACACTATTTGGATTACTTCCTGGTAACAATCAACCTAGATACCATGGCTAAGACATTGCAATCTAATTTTGTAAATTATTTTTCCTTATGTGATGTTAGTCCTATAAATCTATAAGTACTAAGATAATGAACCTTGAGGGTTATTGACAATAACTATGCCCATGGGTAAAGGGGGTGGTATGTGACAAACAGGCTTATTTAAAATAGAAATTAAATTGATCAAGTTGATCAAATGAGAAATTTAGAAGTTTATGCTACTCAGACTTCTATTTATTCATAGATGAGAATGGGAAGATGAAAGCTTTCCTATTTTCTCAATTCCCAACCCATTACCCCTTAACTTAAAATACATTAATCCAAAGAAAAAACAACTTTCTGTATCTACTGAAGATGGTATTGTGATTTAAAACCACACTGTCACTTCAGTAGTCTCTTATGAATCTATTTGTTTAAGTGACTTCCATCAGTTTACTGATGTAGTTTCTTTAAAATCTCATCAGCAAACACATGTTTCTTGAATGGTTCATATCATAGCCTTAAAATGTATTATACTTTTCAGTTTTGGAGGAGAAATTACCTTGCATTTGTAACAAAACCAAGTCCTAGCTTTCAGTAAAGGACTGACCAAGTCATTGAAAATGACGACAAGAAAATGAATTAACGATGCACACCATTACTGTCTCCCAACACCTCTCAGCAGAAAGTTGCAGAGTCCAAATTCCAAGCCAGTCTTCTATCTTCAAATCCTAGGTACTTTCCAGTTTGCCCTGTAGATGTTTTATCGCTCTCTGCAGGAGCTTACACAACAAATGGGGCAGAGAGTAAAACATACACAAGTCCAGAATCAACAGAATGTATACACACACACACACACACACACACACACACACACACACACACACACGACGAAAGTTTGCTATGTGGATTTATGACACCCCAAGGGACTTATTTTTGTTTGTTTTTTTAATTAAAGTTCTTTATTTGTATTCTTGATAAAAGTTTATTTTCCTTCCCTTTTAAAGTTTATTGGGTACATTTTGCTTTTTTTAAATGGAAATCCAACAGTCTTGGGCCCATTTTGTAGATCCTTGCCCTTTGTGCAGTCCTCAACGACTTGACCCTTTTCCTTCAGCTTGCAGGTAAACATTATAGCTAAACCCTAAATCTACAACAGATAACCAAAGTATTTAGTAAGTTATTTGTATGTACTAAGCCACTTTGCACAAAATTGATGGTGGGAATTAATATTTATTATTTACACATGCGGAAAGATATACATATTTATTTCCCTTTAATCCTATCACTGTTTTATAAATATTGTACTTAATCCATCAATAATACAACATGATTTCATTAATACCACAAAATAATTAGAAAACATTTATGATAATGATAATATTACTTTGTACAAATATACAAACCCATTAAACCCTTAGGGAAAATCACAGCTGGTAAGAATGTCAGACACACTGTCTGATTTGAAGTAGAATAGTAGGCTGCTCAGTTGACATTTAATGGAAAATTAAGCTAACTAAGCAATACTTTTAAAATAGACATAAACACCTTGACCTTACATCTTGTAAAAGATTGTCTTTAACACTGAGTCCTACCTTATAAATTGTCTATGTTGCGCCAATTCTTAAAACACATCCTGGTTTCAACTCCTTTTTTAAAAGTTGTGTTCTGACATTTAGATGTTGACAATGGTTTTCCATGGTGGGTCAGTGTTTTTCATTGAGCCTTTGCCAGTTGCCTTTATTTTGGTTCATGGATGCTGCCATACTAAACGGCTTGATCTGACATGTATTAGAAAAGTAGTGACATTGATTCATGTCACACTAGTCTTATTGCATGTTTCCAAGAAACCTCTAGTGACCATGCAACTACCTATATGGATTAACACAGTGCTGACCGTGTAAAGGTATTCACGTCAGTCTACCCAAAGATTTACACTTCTACATGGCTATTGTTGTAATGTAGCTTTTCTTACATAATTACAAGGATCGGTATGTTTAGAACTAGATCCCAGATTTTATGTTATGAATATGATTGTCACCTCGTACTGTACCATCGACAGTGACAACTTGGGAAAGTTACCTGTTTTGTTGATTGCCAGTTTTAACATGTGGAAAAATAATGCTTATCCCATACAGAAATTGAAGTTTTAAAATGGATAACTTATGTGGAAGCATTTAGTATCCTGATGATAATAGACTAGATAATAGACTAGATAGTAGACTAGTTCCTCTAGTTCCTAGACCTAAGTTTTTTTTTTTTTTCCCCCCCTCAATTCTTTCCATCTACCCATCCTTCCTTTTATCAACCTGAAATCTTTCATTCTCTTTGCTTATATCTTCTTTCAAGCACTATGGCTCTATTTATGTTACAGTTACTATGCCTATATCTCTTCATCTTTTGAGGGCAAGGGACTTGACTTGTTACTTTGTATTGCACTGTGGCCAACAGTGCTTTTTAGAAAAACCTGCATGAGATAGATTTGTTTTAATTAAATTGAATTTGTGATTCAATCAAATTAGCATTTCAGAATTTCCAAATCTGTGACCCAGGGAGGGTAGTCTGTCCTCTCTCAGATTACCCCAGTACTCTTTGTAATCTCACCACCACCACGACCCCAACACACACACACACACACACACGACACAGGGAAGTAGGAGAGAAACGGCATCAAGGCCTATCACTTTGCTGGGTGTGGAACATGCTGGAGAATTCTCTCTACTGTGGAAAGAACATTTTCTCTTTGGAGACAGTTGGGAGAGAAATATCAATATGGGAAAGGTGGAATAAAAGCTAGCAACTGAGATGAACCAAAATACAGAGAAACAGCAGGTGCAGGTAGAAGAATAGAGAAGCATGAGAGCATATTGAGCCTCTGAGGGGAGGCGCTCCTGGTCTGGGATTAGGGAAAGATTCCCATGGTGAGGGCACAAAGAAGGCTGCATTGACCTAAGTGCTCAAAGGGAGACGGGATAGGACTCTGAGCCTGCAAGCCACCCTGCCCAGTGCTTCAGAGCCTTTCTTTATTACTTCCTAACCGAGTGTCTTCATACCATGCTTTGTGTTTGCAGTGGGCTTAACAATCATGTTTTATTAATTAATCCTTACAGCTTTGCTCTGGGCTACATCTGTATTATTAGCCTCATTTCGTAGACAGGAAGGCTGATGCACAGAGGCATTCAGTATCCATACACAGGCAGGTATATGGCCTGTCATAGGTAAAGGCCTCACTCACAGCAATAGAAATCCCCTATACTTTGGCACCTTAAAAAAAATGCAGCTGATTTACACTACTCTGCCTTCCCCATTCTCAAAATACCTTTCACCTTTTTTTTTTTTTTTTGTCAACTTGACTACCTTTTCAGACCCAGCATGCTAAGAATGGGTAATCCTATTTTCATTAAAGTGAAAGAAAAAAAGAAGAAACGTGCTACAAAACTGTCATGAGAATCCCATTAATCATCCAAGCAATCAGATTGTGGGGCACCGAAATCAGTATTAGCGACTGATGTCCGAAACTATCCACTTAGGCCTGTCATGGGTGACATCTCAGCCATCCTTTCTGTCACCCAGGGAACACACAGGCAGTTCTTTCCAAAGTGGAGGAGGTGCAGTGGGAGGGAGGAGTCCGTGACAGCTCTGTCTGGATGCTCTGGTGGAGAGGGCTATGTAATCAGTCTAATCTCTAGGGAAGAGTGGTGAGGTTTCCAGAAATTAAAAAAAAAAAAAAAGTTAAAATTCTACCTAATTTTTTGAATGGCTTCAAACATGATGATTTTCTTCACTAAAATCAACCCACCTGAAATGCTCTTTTCCTCTTCATTGTTCAGTATATGCTTACCTCTTCCTGAAAGACCGGCTCAGTGCCATAAAAACTTTAAGGTTACCTCAGTGTCTTCATGAATGGCCAGCCACACTGTTGGTACTGTGTGGATGTGGGTGTAGGTGTGTGTGTAGCACTTATATAAGTGGGTGTTATTATCTTAAATCACTATTTTCGTAAATGTTTCTATTTTGTCTTCTTACATAAAAATATCTTCATTGAGGTATTATGTATTTATTTATATTCTCATCCATATCTAGCCGGTAGCTGATTTCGTATAACTTTAAGGCTGGCTGTGAGGGTTAGAAAAGAAACCCTAATATCCTTTCTTCCTGAGTCTTTGAATTATGGATATGAGAAGAAGGCCCCTCTGCCCATCCATATCTGAGATTTTAATGAAGGCTTTTAGTCTTAGGGCTGGTGGTGGGTGAATAGATTGGGAAAGGGGAGTAAAAGTTGCAGCCCATAGAGGGGACATTATGCAATATTTAATCCATTCATTACTTTGACAGAGGGGAGAATTTTGGATTAATAAAAATTAAATAGAAATCAGTGTCACAAAAGTGTGCTCTCACGGTGTGTTTTTGGAATCTCTGCCATTCCCTTCAACGTGTACGCAGAACACAGCCCAGAAGCCTGTCAGAGCCTCTCAGGAGTGACGTTCGTCGCACCTGAAGAAGGAAGAACTGCTGAGATGACCAGAAGATGCGGTAGTGGTCAGACAGCTGTCAGCCTGCCCATTCTTGGGCCTTCGGCATCAATGCAGATGAGTTCAGGTTGATGAAGATGCACAGAGGAATTGAAAAGGACCCACAAGCCCAGCTGCTCTTCACTATCGTGGACCTCAGTCGTCTCCCCTGTCCCACCAGGGGACTGGTCGGTGCTTCATGGTCAGTTTCCCACAGTATTTTAAGTAAGACTTAATTTTTTTTCCCCTGTGTCAGAGGTTTGCCAGATTTCCAAGCTAATTAAAAGAGCCCAGACAGGTCTTACATTTTTCCCTACTTAGTGAATTATTGGCAGGATTTCTAGTCTTTTAGGTCAGAGTTTGTAGAAACAAGTCCGAAAGCACTCTGACTGACTGGCAGTTCGGATCACTACTGTGGCGGTGAGAAAGCCACAGGGTGAACTGTGAAGGAGCTGCCATTACTTAGGTGACACCACTTCCCGCCATGTGAGGGATAGGCCACCCGCTTCTGCTCTTACAATATGTATGAGGGGATCCTCTGCATTTTAGAGGTGGAGATTGCGACCTGTTTATGACTCTCTCCTTTTTGCCTGACACAGGGTTTATCCTAGAGTAAATATCCCAAACTGCATGAATTACTTTTTTTTTTTTTTTAAACCCATAACCCATAAATTGCATCAGGAACAACTGAGTTCACACTGCAAAAATAAAATTAAGATAGACACCTGAGATTTACTTTCCATCTTGATCTCAGTACTGCTCTATACCATTTGATTTTACTGGGCTGGTTTCCCTTTTGGTCATTTTTTTTTTTTTTCCCCTGTGCTTGGTTATTGGTAATATTCCAAGCCATCTGTCTGGCTAGGCCAGTCATGTATAGTGGCATCAGATATTTTCCTGTGCGTAGAGGTCATAGTCACAGAATGAATAAGGTCAGCTGTTGTAGGACAAGCTCTGAGGAACTGGAGGAGATAGATCAGTATAGGATATTTTTTAGAATATAGGTACTGGGAGTGGGAGTGGCAAAGTGGACAAAGTTGTAGAAATTGAGCAGAATGGAGATGAAGACATGCAGCTATACATAGATCAAAAAGGAATCCTAGAATTTCTGCTACAGAAATGGGCAGATACTGCTTTGTTAGACTCTTTTCAGTCTGTATGCTTAAGTATCTGTTTTTTTTTTCCTCGAGTTTTATTTTAATGAAGTTTGTCTGCGTTTATACTTCTGATTTTTTAATTTTTTTTTATTTTCTAAAAGATTTTATTTATTTATTTGACAGACAGAAATCACAAGTAGGCAGAGAGGCAAGGAGAGAGAGGGGGTGGGAGGCAGGCTCCCCGCTGAGCAAAGAGCCTGATGTGGAGCTCGATCCCAGGACCCTGAGATCATGACCTGAGCCGAAGGCAGAGGCTTTAACCCAGTGAGCCACCCAGGCACCCTTATACTTCTGATTTTTAGCCAGAATTTTATAGACTTCTATGATTTTAGGCTCTTGTAAGGAAATCCATTTCAAAAATAGTTTTACGAATATTCCTATCACCATATCACTATTTTTTTTGTGGCCCTAATTTCTGTAGTGGGGTCCCTTTTGACACTAAACAAAGGTTTCAGTATTTTGCATTAACGTGTAACTGACCTAAAGTAATACTCCCTTTAGGCATATTTTCATCTAGTAAGATGAAATACAACAGTGATTAAACCAAAGATCTAGGATGCTAGTGGCAGAAATTAATGTGTCAACTATTGATCAATGGGGAGATATTTTTATAGCCTGGGTCCTTTCATAACACTTATCAACACTCACTACTTAGGTTTACTCTTCCAACATAGGAGTATAACTCAGCCTGTATGGAAGACAAAAGATATGAGCACAACCTGAACAAATCAATTCTGTGCTGTCTGGAACCATAAAAGATCCTGAATAGACAAAGCAATCTTGAGAAAGAACAAAGTTGGAGGTAGCACACTTCCTCATTTCAAATTACCAAGCTGTAGTAATCAAAACAGTATGGTACTGGCACAAAAATGGATGCATAGATCAGTGGAACAGACAAGATACCCACACTTACATGTTCAATTCATCTCTGACAAAAGAAGCACAACATGCGTTGGGGAAAAGACAGTCTTTTCAATAAATAATGTTGGGGAAATTGGACAGTTACATGCAAAAGAATGAAACTGAACCACTTTCTTACACCACATACAGAAATAAACTCAAGATGGATTACAGATTTAATTGAGAGACCTGAAACTGTGAAAGCTTCTGGAAGAAAACATAGGCAGTAAGCTCTTAGACATTAGTCTTAGCAATGCTTTTTATTTTTTGGACCAGACTCCTCAGGCAAGGGCAATGAGAGCAAAAATAAACAAATGGAATACATCCATCTAGAGAGCTTTTGGACAGTGAAGGAAACCATTAACAACATGAAAAGGCAACCTTCTGAATGGGAGAAGGTACTTGCAAATGGTGTATCTGGTAAGGGGTTGATATCCAAAATATATAAAGAATTCCTATGGTTCAATAACAACAAAAAACCTATGAAAAATGGGTGGAGTATCTGAATAGACCTTTTGCCAAAGAAGACTTACAGATGGTCAGCAGGCCATGAAAAGATGTCGAACATCACTAATCATCACGGAACTGCAAATCAAAACCACAGTGAGATAACACCTTCTACCTGTCAGAATGGCTAGATTCAAAAAGACACGCAGTAACAATAGTTGGTGAGGATGTGAAGGAGATTGAACCATTATGCTCTATTGGTGAGAATGTAATTGGTGCAGGCACTATGGAAAACAGTGTTGAAGGTTCCTTAGAAAATGAAAAATGGAATTCCATATGATCCAGCAATTCTACTTCTGGGTTTTTAATTCAAAGAAAGCAAAAATACTAATTCAGAAAGGTAATAAGCAACCCTATGTTCAATGCGGTATTACTTACAGTAGTCAAGATCTGGAAGCAACCGAAGTATGCATTGATAGATGAATGGAGAAAGACGATGTGGTATGTATATATAGTGGAATATTACTAAACCCTAAAGAAATAAATCTTGCCATTTGTGATAACATGAATGGACATAGTGGGTATTATACCAAGTGAAATAAGTCAGAGAAACAAAAACTATAATTTCACTTACATATAGAATCTAAAGAACAAAACAAAACTAAAACAGACTCATAGAATAAACTGGTGGTTACCAGGGAGAGGAAGGTGGGCAGACAGGGGGGACAGGTGAAGGGATTTAAGAGGTATATACTCCCCATTATAAATAAGTCATGGGATTTAATAATGTACAGCATAGGGAATATAGGCAGTATTTTGTGATAACATTGTAAAGTGATAGATGGTAACTAGACCTACTAGTGATTGTTATATAATGTATGGAAGACACTGAATCACTATGTTGTACATCTGAAACTAATATAATTGTATGCCAATTACAAATGAATAGAAAAAGTTTCATCTTAAAAACCCCCCAAACACAACAAAAATATAAGCACACATTTATGTTGAAGTAGATGGGATATGATTTTTTAAATTTGAAAAATCAGTTCAATATGGACTCAATTCAAATATTAGGTGAATATCCTTCCTACTGTTGTTAATTTTCTCTCTGCCTCAACTTTTCTACTTCTGTGATAACTTCTATAGGTAGATGGTTGGCATGAGTTATTTGCAGAACTCTATTAACTCAGTTAAGTTAAGCCACACCTGTATTATGTAATCTACTTTTTCTGCAGTTATAGGGAAGTGGGATATTCTATGTTAAAATGTTTTCCAGATAATGGAAATTTAATTTTCAAATAAAACCTGTTAATTCGTAATAAATTAGTATGTTTTTATAAACTGTACTGTATATTCTTAGAGGACATCAATTGCCATTCATCTTTTTAATGACCAAGGACTCAAACCATCTTTATGGATAGGAACTGTGCTCCCAGATGCTATGTTAACACCTGCAGATCTTATTAGGTTCCTGAAGCGTGATGGTCTCCATTCTAAATGCTTCATAAGTTATATTGTTTTGGGCGTTTTTTCTGCCTCTTTCCTCAATGTTCCTACTATTTCTTGCCATTTTCTTTGTAAGTTAAATGCATGAAATTTAGTGCTTGGGATTTATAACTATTATTTTGGACATTCTTAGACCTTTTTGTGGTTTAATTTTCTATTTTTGTCAGAGTTTGAACAGGTCATGGTTTCGGTTGTGTTTCTCTTCAAGTGGACTTGAAGTAAGATTCGAGTGCAGGTTATTTGTTTGGCAGATAATTTCAGGAAAAACAGGTAATGGAATTTAGAAATATGACCAGGATGGAGGGAGCCCAATGAAGGGTGTTTCTGTGGTTTAGCCCCACTGGGAAGTGTTGGGGTATTGTGAGGAATAGGCCTTTCCACCTAGAGACAAGGTATTTGTTCTTCAACTACCCATCTGTCATTAGCTGGGAACTATTCCTGGATGTTGACTCCCCAGTACCTCTAGCCTGCCACATAAGGCCCTTGGTTAGAGAGTCACAACAGCTTACAGTAGGACATGGTGGACATTTTCTGAATGGGATACCCCCCAAGTGAATTTGGGAAGTTCACTAATAGCATCTGCTATCAGCATGTTACAGTAAGAAATTTTTTTTAAAGATTTTATTTATTTAACTGACAGAGAGAGATCACAAGTAGGGAGAAAGGCAGGCAGAGAGAGAGGGGAAGCAGGCTCCCTGCTGAGCAGAGAGCCCAATGCGGGCTCGATCCCAGGACCCTGAGATCATGACCTGAGCCGAAGGCAGACGCTTAACTTACTGAGCCACCGAGGTGCCCAGGAAGTTTTGATTTCATGAGGGATCACTGTATTTAATATCTCTTTTTACAATTCTAGCACTCTTTGAGATTAGATATTTTAAACACTTTTTTTTTTTTTTAATTTTAGAGCAAAAATGTGAAAGCGTGAGTAGGAGGAGGGGCAGAGGCAGAGGGAGAGGCAGAGAGTCTCAAGCAGACTTGGTGCAGAGTCTTGATGCAGGGCTTGATCTCAACAACCTGGAGAACATGATCTGAGTCTAAACCAGGAGCCAGTCGCTTAACTGACTGAGCCACCCAGGTGCCTCTGATTAGGTATTATTCTAAACCATTGGAACAAGCTCTGATGTTGACCTATATAGGCTATCGCTATATAGGTCAGCTGTAGCCACTATATTAATCACTTTATTAATCCACTGTATTAATTACATTTCAGTTTAAATTTTCTTCTGAGTTCTGATTTACCATGATATTAACCCAATGCATACACACTTCCTTTCTGGTTTCAGTGTGGAAGTATTGGGTTAAAATCATGGCAAATCAGATTTGTTCCTTTATAGGATTCAGCCTAGCTTAGCCAGTTCCCAGCATGGTGCTGTGTTTGAGGAAAGTCTCCCTTACATCCAACAGGTGAATTGTGCATGTCCCGTAATATTCTTACAGCATCATTCAGGATGTTATTTTGCATAGTATCTACTTGAGAAATGTCCTATGACTTTTTATTTGTTTGTACTGCTCCATTGTGATTGTATGTGGTAACTTTCCACTAAGCCTCTTTGCCCTCTACCCTCCAAGTACATATTATGTGTCTTATGCAGACAAACTATCTTTTCTCATACACAGGCAGCAGATGTGATTAGAGGGAAATCTAATTTATCTGGAGTACTCCAGAAATGGAAGGAAATTACTTCACAGCAATATTTGCAAATGCATTCATCACACACACCCAGACATTCCAACACCAGCAGATGATGGCTTTGTGATCTCTGTGTGGTCTGTTTCAAACTGCTTTCTAATGGTCTATATAAATTCATTCCTTTTATGCTTCTACATGGTGTTTAGAGTATAAGACAAATGTGTTGGACAAGGGGAGGTTGGTGTAGTGTGGACAGATTTCTGTTCTTTGTATCTCTAATTGTCCTCATCTGTGAGGCAGAAACCTCTGGGTTACTAGTCTAAGTAGACTGTGTTTGGATAGGATATAAAGAATCTTATATTTTTAGATCTCACATCCCCTTAAATTTGTTAATTTGTACATTTATTCAAAATCCAAGACCTTTTTGATTGCCTACTGTGTTTGGCACGAGGTATCTGTTCTCTAGACATTGTTACCTCATTCTCCTCATGTTGGCTATATATGTGTTAAGCAGGAAGAAACAACTTTGTGGGGGGATGGTAGAAGGAGTTGGCTGGCAGGGTCTTAGGAAGTCTTCAAGGTACCTTTTTGGGGTAGGAAGAGGAGAAAATGGATGAATTTAGATTTCAAATGCAACACAAGAGCCTGTAACCAGAGCCTGTAAGAACTTCCCCTGAAAGGAGGAGCTTCTTTCTGGTCCAGGTGCTTCTGAGTGAGCAGCATGAACATGACATTGGCCAGCTGTTTTGGTGTACAGATGTGCCTCTCTTTTTAAGACATGAGGCAAACCCCTCTGAGCCTCAGTTTCCTCATCTGTAAAAGGAAATGTTTAGATTAGTCCCTTCTGGGTCTATACTAACATGAGGCTACCTGGTTTTTAAATACAAGTGTATTTATATTTTGCTTTTCTTGAGGTAATGTTCTCCCTTTCTTCCCCATCTCATTTCCCTCTCAGCCACAATAAGATGGTTTTGTCATGTTTGTTATAGACTCACTTTTCTTAGTTGTACCTATTTAATAGAAGATCTTATTAACAAATACAATATACCAAAAAGAAGAAACATACCCTTATTGCAGGAATAACATAATTAAACACACAAAAAAAATCATAGGACAAAGGAGAACATATTACCTTTTATAAACATTAAGGGACAGGAAATAAATGTCATTGATGGAGATCTATTTATACATATCAGAATGTAACCTGGCACTATGTACTTTATTTTTGCATTTTCCCTTTCATAGAGAAGTTTCCCAGAATGTTGTGGAAATTGGAAATAAATGAATGCCCATAAAAATAATATCTCCAGGCAATTGCAGTATCTGATATAAAGAGTATCTACAGGTTGTGAATTTTAACCACAGTTGGCTTCTTCTGAAAATGCTTATAACAAAACCCAGAGGCACTTAAATCTGATATATTCAATGGTTTGGGGACCAAGTGGATAGATGCTCTCAACTTATATTTAATTAATACATAATAGATTTAGTTGTAGTCAATTTTATTTTGGATAAGATGGAGCAAATCCAATTTTGCAATGTCTTCTTAACACTTTGGAAAACTAGCTTTGGGGAAAAAGTCAGAGAAGCAAAAGATGAGAATACTAAGTGGACATGAAGAATTCTGGTGATCTTAGGTTTCTTTCCTCATACTGACAGAAAATAGTCATATGCTTTCTATCCCCTCATACCTGTTTTTTAAATATGTTTTTAAACAAGAAAATGTGGTTATCTGTACTTTGGAAAGAAAACTGGGATGTGAATGTAAGAAATAATTCATGTAAAAAACCAAGCAAAAACAAGGAGCTCTTTAAAAAAATGTTATTTTTGTACAAAAGAATTCTTACTCTTTGCTTTCAGAGTACTGGATATTGAATCCAGCCATAGTAATAGAAAATGCAGACACTAGGAAATCTGTTAAATATTTATTTACTAAAAACATAATTTTTCAGAGGGCAGTCAGAGAAGACAAAGCTGTGCGTTAAATATGAGCTCCCTGTCCAAAAGAGAATATACAGCGGCTCCATTTAACGGGGCTCCCCGGGCTGCAGATGAGGAGCCGGGACCTTACTCACATGCAATTATTAACACTCCCAATAAATCCTCAGGATCCCGATCCCGCTGATATATGTCATGGCAGAAATAGCTTAGTACACGAAGCGACAAGAAATGCTGTTCCTGTCAGTGGCAGAGATACTGCCGTCCACATTAAATCAGGAGCAGACGGAGACACTGAGAGCTGTGAGTTCATAATGCCGGGACTTCTTGTCTCCCACTGTACCAACTCTATCTTAGACACTTGTTTCCTTGCAAGCCTTTGACAGGACACGGCATCTGAGACCAGGGTTACCAAGTGATCCTTTGCCACCCTGGGCATCTGGAAACTATTTGTTTTGTTTTTTTGTTGTTATTTATGTAAACATTCAGCACAGTTCCGTGGCCTTGAGCAAGACATTTCTACTTCCTTCTCTGCAGTTTTATCACTGGTAAGACTAAAGAAGAGAGTGTTATTTTTGTTATTTGTTGTGAGTGTTAGGAAAATTAAACAACCACATTCTTCCCCAGTCACTAGGGGATATAAATTTGTCAGGGGAAAGATAATCACCTTCAGCATTGCTCTTCTTGCACTAGGCTTATTTCTAGCCCACACGTAGAGTCCCTGAGCTCTTGAGAGGGGGCTCTGAGCAAGACCTTTGAGGATCCATTGTCCATTATCTGTGTGAAGTGATACCTTAAGAGCGGAAGGAAAGTTGTAGGGGTTCATGAACATCCCATGGAGGTGAGACACTGGCCACCAGTGGGCTCCTGACTCACACCTACTTTGTCTCCAAGAATAAGGAGTGGTGCATTCAATTAACAGACGATATTCTTTCTGCTGTCTCTACAAATGTCCAGCCAAGGAGAAAGCCACCACTCGGCCTGTACGTGTTCTCCCCAGAATAGAGTGAGGTGGCTGAAGGGGAAGAAGATGGGGGAAAGCTGTAGGAAGGCAACACATCATGCAGTTCAGTTAGCTTTCCCGCTGCCAAGGGAAGGAAACCGCGACTGCAGGGTGATAGCCACGTGCTGAGTGCTGAGCAGAATATATGATGTGCAATCAAAATCAGACCTATCAGGCAACATGCTGTTTTCAAATGTCCAAGGCAGGGTTTCCGTTATTCTACTGAAGCTAAATCTGTAAATGTCATGGAAAAAGACAGGCTGTCTTTATGAGAACCATGGGACTTCCCACTTGAGACTGTGCAAAAAACCCAGTATGAAAATGACCTTTCCGTGCTAGCCTGGGCCTGGCCTTTCTGGTCTTTCCAGGGCCATGAATAAGCACACACTTTTGAAGATAGAAAAAGAAAAAAGGAAGAGGTGGAGATTAGGGGGATGAGTGTTTTCCAAAGTAAGTGCCAGTGTATAGGTAACCTCTGAAGGTGGACCAGATACCAGGCTGTACAAAGGGATGAGACTGACAGAAGGGACAAAGTACAAGGCCGTGAACTTGATAAGTGACAGGCAGGGGAGGGGCCGCGTGGCCGTGGGCGCGGCTGTGCTCCCGCGGCTTATGCAAGCAGGCAGGAAGCGGGGCAGATCGCACTCTAGACTTTTGTACAGCTCCGTCAGGGAGGATGCCATTTTTATTCTTCATCACTACCCTTTTTATTTTTTATTTCAATTTTTTGCCAGTCAGGTCTGAAAGCCCAAGGTGCTTTGGTACTAACTTAAGTGCTTTTGATTTATTGTCCGAAGCCAGCTTTTCAAGTTCCAGAGGCACTTGCTCTCTCCCAGCCATTTACTATTTGGAATAGTAAGTTTGCTGTTGTGTGTGGAATTTTTTTTTTTTCCTTCTAGTTCCAGATGAATGACTTTGACCTCTTTTCTACATTGCCGGAGAATTGGAAAATATAACCCAAAATGAAATGGAAAAAAGCACAGGGTATTTGGAATAAAAGCTGGTGAGAGGGAAGTCTGTGCAAGGACAGGGCACTCTCGCAAGCTTGGGGGAAACTGGAGGTACGGGCAGTCTGTGGGTGAGGACACAGGACGGTCAGGCAGTCCCGTGTTAAGTGGGTCAGGAACTCATACACTCCAGCTGACACTTAGAATTTTGAAGCTGTTGAGGTTTATCGTTAGAAGCATTATAAGGGATTTGTTGGTGATGCTGCCGTATTACAAACTACTGCTTTGGTGAGGACCCATGAGGGTAGGTTCTCCTAGCCCTCAGAACTTCGGAGATGAGGCTGATGTTAATCTTCCCGGCAATGCAGAACTTAAAGCCGACTACGTGATCCATTTGCTTGGGCTTCTGGGTGTTTTAGAGCCAATGTGCCACCTAATTCAAACAAAGTTATAGGAAGTGTATGGCACACGACCTTGTGTTTTCTCTTCCAACTCTCTCTTGTCATATCTGATCTGTAAATTTTGTCTATGCATATATAAATAGTAGAAACTTGACTCAAATATTTAGAATGAAGCTTATATAAATAAATTGAACTATCACACAATATCAGAGGTGTATGTCTGGAGTGAGAAGGGTACTCATGAGAAGGTACTCAGCAGTGATTTGAGTGGGTAGTCTGACCTCCCGTGTAGTAAATATGTTTAGTACACTGTCATATGAGCAGATAACCTTTCTTGAGCTTAGTGTGTGAAAACTGCAGCCCTAAGTACTTGATCTGGCTAAGCACTTTATTTTTATAATTTCCTTTGTACTTTATTATAACCCTGTGTGTTGTAATAACCACAGTACATTAAAGTAGAAAGCTATATGTATGGGAACACATCCAAAAAAATGTTCTTTGTGGGAACCAGTTTTCAGCAAATAAGACAAACAGCCTTTTTCAGCAAATCTGACAAAACTGACTGGGAGGTTTGTTTTTTTTTAATCCAAGACCTCAAATCTAGTAAGTGGTAGAGCCAAGTTCCCAGCCAGGGCAAGTCTAACTCCACATAACATTCTCCTAACTTTGGGGATAATAGGTCTGAGTTCAAATTCGTGTCCTTTTTTACTAATGATGAGACTCTGGGCCAATGACTTAATCATTCTTATCTTCGGTTTCTCCCGTGCCTCAAATGGGAATAAGTATAGTACTTAAATAATATTTAAAATGCTCAGAACAGTGTTTGGCATTTAGAAAGTACTCACTAAATCAATGAATATTAGCTATTGTTATCATATTTAAAGAGTATGTCTATAGTATACATAATTAAAATTCTTTTCCCACTAGCACAGACATTTCTTCAATATTCAATTAATCACGTCTTACAACTCTCTGCACATATTGCCCGGGCAGTGACTGTTCCCAGGAGAGCCAGTGTTGGAATGCACATGTCGACGTTTCAAATGTAAGGTACTGCAAGGTCAGTGTGTCCCAGGAGAAGGCCAGCTGCCAGGAGACCTTGCAGGGTAGCATTTCCAGGGTGAATTCATCACAGCTGGTGTCCAGACCTCAGCATTGCGGGTCCCAGCATTTGGTCTGGTTAATGCCCAGAGCTGATTATTCAGGGGGGATGGCTTGTACCAACTCACAAAAGACTGAAGCATATAAATTGGAAAGCCAGTGTATTAATTTACAATGAAAACTATTACTGTTAACTGGACCAGACATTTGCATCAGTCTGATCAGTGAATTCCTGCCTTGTAGGCAAGCTGCATAGGGGGCCACATTAACAGGAGGTTGCTTGGTGAGCAGGAGGCTTGTTTCAAATGCTTAGTCTCATCAGGCTCTAATGGCAGCATGCATCCATCTCCATCTACCTGCCAGAAAGAACAGACATTATCCAAGTAGCTTGACCATGCCGAGATGTCCCTGCCCTGGACCGGAGCAGTATGTGCTTCTCTGACTTTTCTTTTTTCTGTGGTTCTGTGGCTGACCAGTCTCTGTTTCGGATTGTTTTTTTCTTTCTTGAGCTATGTCAACACTCACAGGAAGGTTGCTGTGCTCCGTAAGCCATCTTTCCTCTTCATGGTAATCTTTGTTCATTTAGTAGTTTAACTTTTACAGGGCGTCTTCATTGCTGCTGGCTGTTCCGAATTCTCCTGGGCATTTCATGTACCACGTACACAGTGCATATTCTACCCAGTGTCACCACAATTTCCCCTGCCTTAAGCTATCTGTGGTTTTCTCATCATCTATGTAAATTCCTACTAAATGAACCTCCGGCTCTCTCCTGAAACCTACCCAGAGCCCATACTTGAGCTGCCATAACTGCTGATATTACCAAGAAAGAGCCCCATAGGGGATTACTAGCCACCTTAAACATATGTAAAACAAAATGGGTTGTGATTCATTAAAAGGTAGTGTAAAGACTTGATATTTGAATAATGATGTTAAAAACTTTTTTCAATTATTCAAGTTAATTGTACTTCACTAATGATCACAATGTTAATAAGATGCTATCACAGTTTTTAAATCCCACCCCCCCTTGCTTTCCGTGACATGTAGAATAGAACCAAGTGACCTGGAATGGCCAAGAAGATCCTTGGTGATCTTGCCCTTGGCTGCCGCTCAGAATTAACTTCCTCCCACACGTCTCCCTCTTGCACAGTTCTGCAGACTCCGTGATGGTTTGGGACTGTGCCAGGTGTGCAGCCGCATCAGTTCTTTTGCCCTTGCTGTTCCTCCCCCTGCAGTGCTCCCCCACTACACATTTGCATCTGGTTGGTTCTTCCTCTCACTGAGTCCTGTTCAGAAGTGACCTCCGCAGAGAAGTCTTCCGACAGCCCCTCTAGCACCCACTCACGCTCTCTTCTCACCCTGCTTTCTTCTTCTTTGCGGTTGTTATTTCCTGAAACAGTATTTGCATTATTTGTGTTTCTGAACAGGATGTATTTCTTTATCTTATTCACTACCATGTTATTAGAGCCTGAATTAATAGCTGGAACAGGAATGAATGAACGAGAGAATGAACTTACTATGGATGATCATTAGATTTTGTTATCCCTCGTGTTGTGCCCGGCAGCTCAGCTTACCTCAAATGATGTCTAGGTTCTGACTTCGCCATTTCTATGACGTTTTATTGTGGCCATATCAAAGGAACCCGTAGGAATAGTCAGATCTGTGCAGAAGCTCAGCCAAGGGTTGGCATCCAAATCTTTGTCACTGTCAAGTAGTTTCCATGAATGTTTGTTTAATCCCATCTCTTCCATTTCTTTTGCACCTCGCTTATCTTTATACTTCTCTACCTCTACCCTGTCCTTTGGTTGTCATCACTTCTCCTCTGCATTTTTTTTTTTCCTTTGGAAGATAAGGCAGGGGTGCTTCAGATAGTCAACAACCACTTACTGTACCCCTGTCTCTTCATCCTCAGTAGCTGGAACCCCGGCTCTTGCCTTGAGGTCTTCCTGCTGCTTCCTCTCTCCTCACCTCCCTCACCAGGTGAATTCTGTGAGTGAGACACTGCAGCATTTGCTTTCCGTCTGGCTTGGGGAGGACTTGTTATCACGTCCCATGAAGTGTTACAGTGTACATGGGTGGGACCATGGGATCATACTGTTTTTATAAAACCATTCTCCTTTTTGTATTTTTTTCTACTTTTTCCCCCACCTTTCTCTCGGAAATCTTGAATGTGGTGATAGTGAAATCAGAAGCCTGAAACTCTAAGTTTCATTTATCTTTACTTCCCAGGAAAACTTGAGGATTTTGAGAATGATTGAAATATACAAGGTATATTTATTATGCCAGGAGAATTCTATTTCAATTTGGTTCTTATGCAGAAAATTCTTTTTTTTTTAAGATTTTATTCATTTGAAAAAGGGAGTAGGAGCAGGGGCAGGGGGATGGTAGAGGGAGAGAGAGAGAAGCAGACTCCCCAAGGAGCAGGGAGCTGGCCATATGCAGGACCCTGGGATCATGATCTGAGCTGGAGGCAGATGCTTAACTGACTGAGACACCTACGCTCCCCCAGAAAATTATTTCTAACATTGCTTTTGAAAACTCATTTTTTTTTTTTTTCCTTTTCTGGTGGAGGTAGGGATTTGTGGGCCCTATTGAAACTCCTATAGATCTGTTCACAGATTCTCAACTCAGGACAATTTTATTCTCCAGATCTGTCTGTTACTGAGTGG
The DNA here is from genome assembly GCF_002288905.1 of Enhydra lutris kenyoni. Lineage (NCBI taxonomy): Eukaryota > Metazoa > Chordata > Mammalia > Carnivora > Mustelidae > Enhydra > Enhydra lutris. The sequence continues at coordinate 50,261,247 of NW_019154086.1, forward strand.
CATGACATTTTGCTAGACAGCAGGTGCTAAAAGATATACTCATCCTTCAGATTCACTCATCCCTGGAATACCCAAGGTATGCCACTGGGATGTCTTTGACCAGGTTCACGGATGCTGCTTAAGAGAGTATGCCGCATTAAATGCAAAAAGGAAGTGTTGAAAAGCCTTAAAAATGCCATGAACTGAGAGAGAAATGTGAACTCTGTTTTAAAGAATCATGTTTATAAATGCATTGGGACCTGAGAAGCAAAAAAAAGGAATTCCAAGTTTATTCTGCAGCCCTTAGTATTTAAAAATGTGTCTGTTGGATGTGTGTGTGTTTCTGAGTATTTATAACTCAACCGAGAAAGATAGGCTTGTGACTTTGTTGTTATAGAACACACGAATATGCTACTCTGCGCTTTGTGACTATAGACTGTAGGACAGTCTTTACTTTTACTGTTAGGCCTCTCTGCATGGGTTGCAGGCTGTGCTTATAGGAAAAGACACATTCTCTCTGGGATTGATTTAAACCAACCCATTCTGTATGTTGCTGCTGCGGCTTCCCAACATTTCATGGAGATGTGACATTATTGAAGTTGAGTTTTAATATGTCCCTCTACGGTTTCCTTCCTCTGACCCCGTCTCTACTCAGCCTGCCATACTGCTGCCATCCATTCTCTGTGCTTGTCCAGATGAGTGGAGCTGGCTTGTAGCAGGAATTACTTCCACGCTGGGAGACTTTCTAGGACTTCGCTGCTAATGATCCTTTCTTGGCTTTCTACGTGATGTCTGGGACAATCTGAGTTGGCCTTTTAGATGAGAGAAGGTGATTACGTGGATGGCATGATTTGAGAGATGACAGGAAAGCTTTTTTCTCCCTAAATCATTTCTACCCAAGTATCAATGTGCCTGAGATTGCTTTTCCAGAAGCATTTCTTTTCATGTAAACCTTGCCCATTTTACCTTCAGAAAAAATTGAACATTCATCCACTAATATGTTAGAGTGAGTGATGCTGTTAGCATCATTGGGAAAGATCTGTGCCTCAGTTCTGGGATCTGAGGAAGACATTTAACTATGAGAAAGTGTTTTCTTTTCTTACAGATTTTAAGTAGCAGAGATTTCCTCATTACCTTGTAATTATTAAATCAGGTCAGAATCCTGGGAAGATGGCAGCAACACTTTAACAAGATTCACCAAAATATTTCTTTTTCCATTTAAGCAGATGAGTTCATATGGAGGACAGAATACTAGCTGTCATGAGCCAATAACCTACATCAGTTTTCCACATACTGAAGAGATCATGCTACTGTTCCAAGTCTTATCTGTTGATGCTTTCAGACATTCTGGGTTAGGATGGAACTTACTTAAGTCTTGAGGAAATGAGGGAAGTTAGAATATGCCCCCATTCTCCTTGTCATCAGGAAGGAAAGTAAAAACAATGATCACGAGTTATTGACTATTTTCCAGCATTGACAATATCTTGGCCAGAGTCCATGGTAGGTACCCAGATAATCAAAATAAGCAGTAATGTTTATTGAGCAATCACTTTAAGCCAATAGTTTGTTATGTATATAATTCATGATATTCCCAACAACCTATGAAATCAATGATACTATTATTCAAATCTTACTCAATGAAATTAAATAATTTGTCCAAATTTTATACTTGATGCTTGGCAGACAAGGGACCTCAAGTTTATCTAATTTTAAAACATAGGTTTTCAAAGATGATGTCAAACTATATCCTTCAACATGTTAGGACTGAGAAGGAAGGACATGTTGGTCATTACAAACAGTATGGCGCACACACACACAACACAACTAGGTACAGTCAAAAGGTATAGAACAAAACCAACAATAAAACAAAGGGAGAGCTACAGCTGTTTATAGACAAAAGAAATGCCAGAATATAGATAAACATAAAAAGAAAAAAATAAAAGAAAGAAAAAACAAATATGTAAATAAGCTGACACCAAGTTTTCCTAATAGTTTCCTAACTTCCAATAAGAAATCTAAGAAGGAAAATAAGACAAAAATTATTTGAGTATAGTTGACATACAATGTTGCATTAATTTCAGGTGTATAACACAGTGATTCAACTTTTCTATAGATTATGCTGTACTCACCACCAGATTCCATCTGTCCTCATACAATGATATTGTGATATCATTGACTATATTCCCCATGCTATACCTTTTATTGCTCTTACTCATTCTGTAGCTGGAATCCTGTATTTCCCACTCCCCTTCACTGGTTTTGTCCATTCTCTCCACCCCCCTTCTCTGCAGCAACCATCAGTTTGTTCCCTGTATTTGTAAGTCTGATTCTGCTTTTTATTCACTTTTTTAGATTCTATGTAGGCATGAAATCACATGGTATTTGTCTTAGTCTGACTTACTTCACTTAGCATAATACCTTCTGGGTCCATTCATGTTGTCACAGATGGCAAAATCTCATTGTTTTTATGGTTGCATACGATTGCATTTTGTGTGTGTGTGGGTGTGGATGTGTACACATGTGTGCACCCACACCTGATCTTCTTTGTCCATTTATCTATTTATGGACAGTTGGGTTGCATCCATATCTTGGCTATCGTAAATAATACTGCAGTAATCATAGGAGTGCATATATCTTTTCGAATTAGTGTTTCCATTTTCTTTGGATCATTATCTAGTGGTGAATTACTGGATCATATAGTATTTCTATTTTTAATTTTTTGAGGAACCACCATACTGTTTTCTATAGCGCCTGTACCAGTTTACATTCCCACCAACACTGTGCAAAGGTTCCTTTTTCTCCACATCCTCTCCAACACTTAGTTCTTAACTTTTGGATTTTAGCCATTCTGACAGGTGTAAGGTGATATCTCATTGTGGTTTTGATTTACATTTCTCTGATGATTAGTAACTTCGAGCATCTTTTCATGTGTTTGTTGGCCATCTATATATATTCTCTTGAAAAATGTCTTTTCAGGTTCTTTGCCCATTATTTAATTGGATTGTTTTCTTCGTATTGAGTTGTGTAAGTTCTTTATGTATTTTAGATATTATTCTCTTTGGATATATTAGTTGTAAATACCTAAGCAGTAAAAATTTGAGTATGGCCCTATGAACTCAGTACTTGGATTATAGAATTAACTAGGTTAAAAGGATGGCCAGGGAATTTTTTGAGTAATGATCATTTGGCCTCATGATTCTTAGGCTCAATATTCTGGGCTTGACATACCACTTTTGATTTAAGTCACCCTTAGGGCCAACCAACAGTCATTTAATTCTTCATTGTGCCTTCTGTTCAATAGTACTTAAAAATCTTACTCTTTTAAAGCCACATCTTATTACCAAGTTCAGGAAACTCATTTAGAAAATGCCCCCCACCCCCACCACCAAACACACATACCATATGATATCTTATTTGTACCTTTCTTTTAAAATATTTTTCCTAAATTGGAATTAGCACTTACTCATTACAGACAAATTAGAAATGTAGAACTTTATGATAAGGAAAATGAAAGCCCAGTACAATGTTAATCACTGCTAACACATCAGTGTATGCCTTTCTAGTATCTGAATGCATATTTTACCAGCTAGAATCATGTTGAAATACAATTTTGTTTTCTGACTTTCTTCCATGTTAACATGATAACAAAAGCATTTCCTATCTTTTTAAATCCCTTTACAAATAGCATTTTGATGGCTGCATAGCGGTATGTCTAGAAGTAGTATCATTTTCTAACACTTTCTCTAATGTTGAACATTGGTGAGGAGACATCAGATATAAATATTCTGTGTTCTTCTACCAATTACTGTTGGTTCTGTAAGCCTGTGTGTTGTGCAAGTTGTTAGTAGGAGTTTTGGGCTGGAGGCAAATATACTTTATCTCAACCCCACCTCAATTTAGATAGGATTTAAATTAATCCCTGACATAACTCCTGACTCTGTTACACCAGGCTACACGTGGGGTGCGATGGGGAAAATGGAGCTGAGAAGTAGAGACTGAGGGAGAGAGAGAGAGAGAGAGAAGAAAGTGAAGAAGGGAAGAGGGAGGCACTAGAGAGAGAGTGGTATAGAAAGAATGGGAACGAAGGAAGGAGAATGTAGAGTAGGATGAAATAATGTGTCAATTACGTGCTTATGCCTTGTCAAGATGGCCAGGATAGAGTTAGCCTTTCAGAATACCAGGTATTAACTAGCCATCTGCTCACCTTCTCTGAAGCCCAAATCAGCTTTTTTTGTATCAGCATGTGAATTTATGTGACATATTCCATCTTCAGATATGAGTAATCGTAGCACTTAAGAAGCCAGCTTTGTTTCCAGGAATCTGTATTATGTTACAAAACCGTAGAATTAGATTTCCCGCTGCCCTTTTACCTCCTCCACTGCCTGGTATTAGCACAGTTGTCTTCGTGATGGAAGCCCTAAGTCCTTGGCCTCAAACCAGTCCTGCTCCCCCGGGGCTCACACAGCAGTGTTCTGAAATTCCTACTTACTAGCTCCTTCAACAAGACTGATGCTGAAAGGCCTTTGCTTCTGCTTTCAGCATTCATCACATTCCTTATAAATGAAACATGAATGTAATTCATATTTCTTCTAGGGAGAGAAGTTTTAGAGGCTTCATTTATTCATTCATTCGACAAATATTTATCGGGTCCCTTCTGCACTTAAAATACCATGGCAGGCACTGTGAGGGATGCGGAGAAACACAAGCACAGTGAGCAGGGATCTAGTCTACTGTCAGGTTAACTTTACCTCTTCTATATCTCCTGCATCTCTCCACACAGTCCATCCTAACTACCATAGCCTTTATTCAAGCAGCCATTATACTCTTCCTGGATGACTGTATTTTAAAAACTGGATTGTATTATTTCTGTATTTAAAGGACTAATTGTCAGGCTAAATCTCTAAATCCTTAATATGACCTTCAAGTTCCTAGAGAATCCAGAACCAGTTAATCCTCAGATAATATCTTTTGACCCCCATAACTTTAGCTACCTTGAATTTCTTTCAGTTCTTTGTGCATGGGTGTGTATTACTACTATGATTTTGTGTGTACTGTTGGCTTGCCAAATTCTTCCCATCTTACCTTCCTCATTCCTCTCCTATTTACCTCCTATTTGCTGTTCATTAGTTAGGTCTTAAATTAGACTTAACTTTAACCAAGGAGATTTCCCTGTCTGCTCATCCTTCCTTCCCATCTCTAGACCATTAATTTATTCCTTCTCTTTGTGCTCCATGGTACCTTGTACTCTTCATACCACTCATTGGACTACTTACATGTGCCTCTTGCATGGAAAATTCCATGAGTTAGGGGTCATGTCTACCTTGTTACCTTGTTTTCTATTGTGTTCCCATCTTATGATACAGTGTCTATCATATTTTTAAGTGGTAAAATTTATAATTACCATAGTAACAAGCCTGTATTATTAAGGAGCCCGCATATACACCGGTAATGCTTCATGTGCCATACGCATTTATAGACTCCATATAGGGTAAGGCTACATATAATTAAGTGGTAGGTTTGTGAGGGTGTGATAAGTGTTAGAGATACCACATACCACAATTAAGAACTTAGATCATTAGAACTTGAATTTCTATCCTTTTCTGTTCCTTGCCTCTTGCCCAAACTACCTGCCCACTCTGCTTCAAATTACATATTTAATTGGCTACCATAGGTAAGTTAAGAAATATTATTTCAGGTATTATGAAAGAATTTAGCACTTGGAAATCTACACCTTCCAGGAATGTTCTCCCAGGGATTCCACAGAGAGCCCTATGCATGATGCCAGATGAACAGCTCCACCCCTGACTTCTGGCCGGTCAGTCACTCTTTCACTTTTCAATCCTTCCCTGAAAATTTGATCAAGATCTGCACCACACTGTGGCATTGCATATGTCCCAGAGGGGATAGGCTGAGAAGTTGGGTAACTAGTGGACAAAATCTTGGAGTAAATCTGAAAGACTACAGCTTTTGTAGTATTTGTATTAGTATGTCAAGGTATTGGTGGTTTTAAATGACTTTAAATGAAACTTCAGCAGATCATGTTTTGCTATGTGATTGCAGACTAAAGAGATAGGGAGGAATAAGAGGAATAAGGGAGAACGACAACATATATGGATCTAAATGATTTCAGTAAAAGCTAATGTTAACTGAGTTTCTGGCACTTTGACAGATTTTAAACATACAGTAATTTCCAGTAATACAGCAGTATACTATTCCCTTGTATTAATGAGAAAATTAGAGCTTGCAGAAGTTTAGTAAGTTGTGCAAATTTCTATGTGTAGGATATGGAAAGGAAGAAGTGCAGTGGAGGGTGTGTGATTGCAGGGTCTGAAACCTTTAGAGCACTGAATAGAGGGATTAAGCAAGTGGTAGAGGAACTGCGAAAATGAACTTAGAGGCAAATGAGAACTGTTGGCAGGTATTAAGAATGGAAGGGGAGGGGGCACCTGGGTGGCTCAGCGGGTTAAGCCTCTGCCTTCGGCTCAGGTCATGATCTCAGGGTCCTGGGATTGAGCCCTGCATCGGGCTCTGCTCAGCAGGGAGCCTGTTTCCCCCTCTCTCTCTGCCTGCCTCTCTGCCTACGTGTGATCTCTGTCAAATATATAAATAAATAAATCTTTAAAAAAAAAAAAAAAAGAATGAAAGGGCAGGAAGCAAGAAGGATCTGGACAATGTAGATGAGAGATGATTGCATACAGTCATCAGGTATCGTATTCTTAGGACATATTCCCCACTTGCCAGATGCCTTGAAAGCTAGCATGGAAATGGACAGGAGGACTTTCCAATTTGGAGTTAGAAACCCAGTGCTGCCTTGTGTCAGGTGATCACAGGGGCTTCTTAGCTTACTCCAGGCACCAACCTCTCTTCAATTTCCCCTAATATATGAGGAACTGGAAATATGGAGACAAGTAAAATGGTATCTGTAAAGCTGCGAAATCCCGTGTAAAAAGGTTATCACCTCAGAAATACTGGCAGTTGTCATTGCTGAAGCCGGAATAAGAGTACCTTGAAAGTCCAGTTGATAATTTCCTTGGTTCTGGTGCTTCCTGTAATCCACTGATGAAACTGTGTAAGTATCTGCCACAGAGAGAACTGCAGAAAGGAGGAGGGGCAACTTTCCTGGCCCCCATTGACCTAATAAGAAGAAAAGGGGATTCAGCCCATGGTCAGTAAATCTCCCTGGCTAAAGGGGTGAGCACCAAGTGAATTTGTGGCTTGACAGAAGCACACAGCAGAACCCTTTTATATGTGGGGGGCCGTTTCTGAGTAATTCCCACCTTCTGTGACATGCCACCCTTGGTCCATGTTGTCACCACACTGTATAAAGGCTGGCCTAGACTGGTTTTAATTAAATCCCCCCTAAAGGATGGTCAGATCGACCTGTCTTTGCTGAAAGAGCAGTTGTGATCTAGTGTTCTGAGAATACATGCTACCCCGTGGCCATCCCCAGAGGCTGTCTCATTGCATTTCTGATCAATGTCTTTATCTCTCCCTGGCTTTTGAGCAAAAGCGTGACGAAGACAGAGAATGAAAACATAGTGCAGTTTCCATAGCAACATGTTTAGAAAGAAAGGAACGGAAGAAGGGAGAAAAGTGGAACTCTACTATGATTTTGGTTCTGAACACCAGTGAATGGGCTGTCTGTCCTCAGCAGTCAGTGCCAGGATTTATTTATGTAAGAGCAGTAGAGATAGTATCAGAATCTCTTCAATTCCAGATCGTTCCAGTAGGGGGTGGAAAGAAGACTAGCATGATGCCTGGATGGAAGAAAAACAGTCACACATGTACCTTCTTGCTCTGATACTGGTCACCCTTTTAAATAATACAATCTATGAATATTTATTCTGATATCCTGGTACCTTTCCTAACTTTGGGGAAGATAGCATATAAAACGTTTGTTACCTGCTTCAAAGAGCTTATTAACATAAAGCACAAACAAATACTGTATAAATTTTCCCAAGCAAAGCAATGTACAACACGCCGATAAAATGCAAACTGAAAGCAAATACTTTTGAGTGCATATAGATTCAAGAACTAAGCATTGAGTAGTGTTCATTTGGAAGCCTTCATGGAAAGGGCATCTGGTCTTGTTAAAAATAAAGGGGGGGAACGGGAGAAAAGTGAGCTGACAGGAAAACTTTTTCGTTTAATTGTTTGTTTGTTTGTTTGTTTGCTTTTGTTTTTCCCCCTGGGTGGAGTGAAACAGAATGAAAAATTCCTCAACTTGTAGGTGAAATAGGTAAAGTGTGTCTGAGATGGTGAGGTTAACTTGGCTTTCTTACTACATATTTCTTACAAATATATTGTCTAGGAAAGATTAGAAAAGGGGTTTAGTAAGGTAGGTGTTTAGAGAAGAGCAGAGAAATTTACATTTAATTTAAAAGGCCATAGGAAATTTTCAGATGTTCTTGAGTCACTTGGGTCTTGAGTAGTAAGTGCTTGATTAAGATGCCACGTAGAGGTATACAGGATAAATCACTTCCTGTGTAGGATAGACAGTATTAGAACCAGAAGAACCCAAAGTGAATTGTACATGCATAGGCCTTTTGTATGGAAGGTGAGTCTAGTTGTTCTAATAATGGCAAGATAGGAATCAATTGAATATCTACTCTTGGTTGGACTTGGCATATAATAATAATGCTTGCTCCCATTTAAGAGCTCATGATACACCAGATAAGGCAATCAGCCTAGCCCATGTACCATCACACTTGTAATCTTCAAAGCAACCCACAGAGATTTATTACAATGCCCATTTTCTAATTGGGAAACTGAAAATCTGGGAGGTTAAAGCTCTACCTGAGACTGGCATTTGAACCAGACTCCAAAGTTCATGACCTATCTCTTGGAGAACATTGTGATTTGTGCAGTAGGCTGTGAGAGCTGAAACTAAGAGGCTGATATGGCTTGACACTGGATGGGAAGAAGGTGAAGGAGAAAACCCCTAAGGGAGAGGACGATGTCAGTGTCGTCAGGAGTGTTGGAGCTATTTGGAAGACGGCTTCAGTATGCCGTTTTCAGTTTGGGGAGGAATCGTCCCTGTAGTTTGCATTGATTGCATTTTAATTGATAGCAGCAGGGGTAGTTCTGTGCACCTTTCGATAAGCTTTGTATAGTCTGAAAATTTCAGATGCTGCATGGGGATGGGAGCACCCCAGTTAATGCACTTTCTGGACATGCTAATGTATGCCCTAGGAGGTAGAAGAAGGTCAGCCTGAAAAGAGAACCACCAGCAGCTGTGGTTAGAATTGTTCTTTCTACCAGCCTTCAGCAAAATGTCTTTTTAACTTTCTCTCGCCCTCATCTTGTGAATTTGAAGCCTTTTGGTTGAAGTTTTAATAGAACTTGAGCTAAGTGTTCAATCCTAAAATCTTAATATATGTGTCTAAAATTCATCCAAGTCCTTATATAAAGGCATGTGAAGAAAGAATGCATTTCATGTTTCTTTGCATATTTTTTCTCAATTCTTTTCCAGAACGATAACCCTAGGGTCTAATAGCATGGCTTCTTCTTCTCTACCTAATTTGCATGGTGAATACTTTATAGTATGAAATACCCATTGATAGGCAAGAAAAGGAATAAAAAAAAAGATAGTGACTGTTTCATGTCAACAACAAGGGAATTTGAGTTTGGGTTTAGTTTAATTCTGAACAGTGATAAGGGGGATTAACACTAAGATGTGGCAATGCTGATGCTAGCAGCTTCTCTGTCCCTTGAAGGAAAGCAGAAGTTTCTTAGCACAGTGTCAAGAAGGTGGGATCTAGAGGCAGAGACCTAAATTCAAGTCCTGGCTTCATTACTATCTAGTTGTGGGACTTGGGCACTTACTTTATATATTTCAGCTTTTGTTCCCTCATTTGAAAAATGGAAATAATATCTATATCAATTAATTATGATAAGTACCATTTTTAAAAGTGCTTAAAACGGAGTCTGGTTCTTAAAAAAAAAAAAAAAAACGGAGTCTGGTTCATTGTGTGGTTGGAGACTGCTATTAAGAGCAAAGATGGCTAGATGGACAGTGAACCTAATATAGCACGAGAGAAAAAGTCCTCTACAACGTTTCAGGGCCACAGTGAGGGCTTCAAAGTGGAGGTAGGAGATGGTGCCAGAATAGAGCTGGGAAATGGATTTTCTCAGATACACAGAACTGTACACAGTGCACATGTACAGTAGGTCATGGGAGCAGTGGGAGCTACAGAGAATGTGTGTATGGATGTCATATATGTTTGAGGGGGTGCACACATAGATACGTATTCTCCCCCCCCAACACTCTCTGACAAAAACATAGATTTGCAGAAAGAGGTTTATCCTCTTTCCTCCTTGTTCAGTCTTGAACATAAGTGGAAAAACAAAATACAGAAGGAAGCAGAGAAGGCTCTAACATTTTCATGTACACAGAGCAAGATTTCCCAGTCAAAACCCAAACTGACAAGAGCAACTCTTGTGAGAAAAATGGCCCATTTTCTTATAAGGGATGATGTCATCCTGACATGGACCCATTTCATCATTTGGTATAACGGTTACTCTGGCAGTTTTACAGAATATAACTTTGAGAAATAATTTCTGTCATTACTCTGGTTGTTCCTGGGAAACCACACCCAGGTTAGACTTGCCTCAACACTACAGTGTTTGTGTAGAATGGAACTGCCTTTGTGTCTAGCAACAAAGACCTGGAAGATCTCCTGGTTTGGGGGTAAGCAGTGGGCCACTCTCTACTCTTCAGTCTCTGAACGCAGTTGTCAGTGATTTCGGACTATGCAAGTACCTAAAATTTGTCTAGCTTCCAATCTGTAACCATTTCTTTTATGTATTTTTATTCCCAATCTATAAACTTGGAATTAGAGTATCCCTATGGTATTTCATGCTTCAGTTTTTCAAGCTAATAACTTCCTATCAAGTTTCAGTCCATCCTTCATGTGGGCTAAAGGGTGGATACACTATATGGTATGTTCTTTTCAGTAGCTTCTGAATAAATAATTAAATGCTAATGTTGCTTTTTTTCTTAATGATTGTTCTTAAGTGTTAAATCAACTGCAGATTAATTGGAACTTTCTCACCATTTTCCCTTTTTTCTTCATAAATTAGCTTTCACTTTCATTTTCTTTCATGGACCTTTCCCTCCTTCTCTTCAGGCATTCTCAGAGGGCATCTAAAGTTCTTTGGCTCTGTAGTTTTGAAGTGTGCAATTTGGAAGGAATGTGGGTCTGGAGGGAATTAAATTAACTAGAAGCACTCTGATTTTTTATTAAATTGCCTCTTTCAAAGATATTATAGCACATTCCAGGTATCCATTTCTAAATTTTCTTCAAAAAAAGGGAAAAGGCATTAAAGTTCAGACCATTTTAGTTCCTTTCTTGCTTTACTTTTTTTTTTTTTTTTTCTTGCTTTACTTTTAAGGTTTGTGCTCAAAATACCTTTATCATGTTTTTAGCACAAAGTCCCAAACATTAAGAAAGTATATTTATTGAATTTAATTTGGTAAAAAAGAAAGACCACAAACAAAGGATTCAAAACGGCCAGCAAATGAAGAGAATGGAAGAAGCAGGAGCAGTAAGTAAACCGTGGGGAAGTCATCTCCCCCAAGCAAAGGGTGAAAATTCCAAATGATAGATAATGTAGGCAGTGGTCAGAACCTGATACAATAATGTGCAGAAAGAACAAAGAGCATAATCCTGCAGAGGAAATTGAGTATCGGCCTGTAAGACAGTTTGTGCAGTTCGAATAGAAAATTCTATAGGCACTATAATGGGTAACAGGTGGGCCACTGGTCAGCTTATTTCCCCCCTTTAGACTGATACAAAGTAGATGTTTGATTGTGAGAGATGAATAAGAACTGTACTTTTGAGATAATCAAAGTGAACCAGGCCTTGGCTGTGCTAATGTATCCGGTCCTGGGATTCTTGACTAGAGGGTATGCCTCACAAAACAACTCAAGAAAAATGGAAAAATAAAATTAGCTGAAGACTGGTCATTGAGTATCTGCACACGTGACTGTGAAAAAGCATATTGTGTGGATGACTAGTTTAAGTTTTCAATTATTCTCTTCACTTTCAGTAGTTTTGCTTCATGTAGGCACCCAAAGAAGGTATGGTATATTCAGAGTCAGAATGATGGTTGCAGTATAGGAAATGCCAGGCTGTTTCTGCGGAAATAAAGCTGATCCTGCCATTTTTTTCTTAAAATACTTTAGTGCATTCCAACTTCCTCAGTATAAAACCTAGGTTCGTTAGGGTGGCTTGAGAAGTCCCTCTTTGGGGGCCTGACTTCCTGGTGAGTAATTCTTTTCTTTATTTGTTTATGCCATTTCCTCTAATCCTAATTGAGGAATTCCAATTTTCTTTAAGCAATTTTTTTTTTTTTTTAAAGGAGCACGTGGGTGGCTCGATTTTTTAAGTGTCTGCCTTCGGCTCAGGTCATGATCCCAGGGTCCTGGGATCCAATCCCGCTTCTGGCTCCCTGCTCAATGGGAAGCTTGCTTCTCCCTCTCCCACTCCCCCTGCTTGTGTTCCCTATCACACACACACACACACACACACACACACTCACTCTCTCTCTCTCTCTCTCTCTCTCTGTCAAATAAATAAATAAGTAAAACTTTTAAAAAAATTTAGAAAAATTTAAAGATGTTATTTATTTATTTGTAGAGAGAGCATGAGCAGAGGGAGCAGAAGCAGGCTCCCTGCTGAGCAAGGAGCCCAATGCAGGACCTGATCTCAGGACCCTGGGATCATGACCCTAGCTGAAGGCAGATACTTAACCAACTGAGCCACTCTGCTGTCCATCAGATTTTCTTACTAAACACAATATGTTCCTTTCTGCTGAAGGCTCTACTCTAACCATGATCTCTGGTCCATTCTACTTTTTTTTGGGTGCCTTCTACTTTTAATTCAAAATTTGTCTCATATTAGGGCATTCAGACAAGAAGATCCTTCTCTGGTCTTAGTACTTCCCATGCCATAGTTTGAATGCCTCTTTGTCCATTTTTCCTAGTAGACTATAAGTAGCTTTAAGGAATGCCCTATAGTACATATCATCAATGTTTCCTCCCTATTGCCTAGCAAAGTGCCTGTCATCTGAATCTACTCATTATTTATTGGTTAAGTGAAGTGTCAAAGGAACCAGGATAATTTCATTAGAAGGGAAGGCTGAAAAGATAAATAACACTTAATAGAATGAGGGACATAGAGAGGATTCACAAATTACACATCTCATCAATTGAACTACAGACCTTTTTACTATTCTGTAAAATGAAAGAGTCAGAGCTTCCCTAAAAAGGGTAAACTACCCCACAACATTTTCATCATGCTTCTATTTCATGATTGCTGAGTTGTCTTGTATAGTTAAAATTTTATCTTTCACCTCATTGTAGGCTGTGTGTGTGTGTGTGTGTGTGTGTATGTGTGATTGTTCTGCCATAGACTTACACCATTTCTTCTTTTAAATCACTCCCAAAGGGCCTGACACAGTATTATGTGGACAGTAGGCACTTTACAGGTTTATGTTCAATGAATTACTTTTGGATGAAGTAACTGTGGAAGATAGGCTTTGTGAAACTTTAAAAATTAAATACCAAATGATGTCAAGTCTATAATCTGTTCTTTCTACACACTGGTCATAATATTTCTTTAACATAGAAAATAAACTGACATTATGGAGAATGAGGCTATACCCCATATTTTCTTTAATTTGTCAGTGGAATTAAATATTCGACAGAAGTCCATACTGTAGAATAGACCATATCCAGTTGGGGGGTATCCATACCAATGGATTGAAATAATTTTATAAATGTGGATGTTTGATCTAAAGCAGAGAGAAGTTGATTCATTACATGTTTGATTTTTCAGTCCCAGATTTTAGGGGCATTATTTCTTTAAATGTAGAGATAGGATTTAATTATAGGACCCAGGACAAGATTGTCCTCAAAATCTGAACATAATTGAATAGAACAGCAATTTGCAAACTGTAATTCTTGAACCAGAACCATGGACGTTGCCTGGGAACTCCTTAGAAATGCAAATTATCAGGCCACTCTGGACTTACCAAGTCAGAAAATCTGATGGTTGGGCCCAGCAATCTGTGCTTTAATAAGCCCACCAGAGGATTCTGATGCACAGTTAAATTTTGAAACCCTCTGGAATAAACTTTGCAGAGCACCAACTAGGAAGTTTAGATGTGACTGTGGCAACACTGGAGGACTTAAGGATTTTCCAGCCTTGAGCATCCCCTAACTGTTCCCTTTAAGTACTGGATCCTCCTTTAGTCCACATCTTTGTGCCATAGAAAACATGAAGAACTGTTCATCATGTGTAGCAAAAGTTGACTGCTCATTGTTATATTATGATCTCAATATTAGCTCTGCAATCTTTTTTTTTTTAAGATTTTACTTATTTACTTGAGAGAGAGAACAGGAGCAGGGGGAAGGGCAGAGCCCTCTCCCTAAGCCTCCCCGTCCCCTCCCGCACTCTGCCAAAGAGAGCTCTATCCCGGGACCCCTGGATCACGACCTGAGCTGAAGGCAGATGGTTAACAGAGCCACCCAGGCACTCCTTGCTCTGGAGTCTTGTAATGCTGTTTGCTGTTAGACTCCTCTATTTGGAGTGATCAATGACCAAAGTCATTAACGAAACAACCCCACTATTTGTGGAGGATTTTATTTTGGTGGATGATTTTGGTGGCTAATTTCTTTTTAATTTTAATGTCTGGGAGAATATGGCTTTTAAAAATACATGGAAAAGAATTTCAACTCTTCAAATCAAGGAGCAGAAGCAAAAATAATTTAAATACTTATGCATATTATACACATCACACATGATAGAAAATGAAAAGTTATAGCTCCATTTTCTTGTATCTCTAGGAAGCTATAAAAGTGCACATGTGACTCAGGTCATCTCATAAAGAGAAAATAATACGCAACATATAAAATACAAAGATGTTTAAGAGGATTATAAAAATCTGGACTACCTACTTATTTTGTAGTAGCAAATTTATTCATTATTGCCGCTATTAATAATAGTAATATCATTATGAATCTGTGCATATATTAAAAAAAAACCACTATTTGCATTATCCACAAAAGAAAATTTTCCCTGTGGGACTTAATTGTGGCTTTCGGAAAAGAGAAGTGAAATCATTATGAAATGTTGAGATAGTCATACCTTTCTGCTCATGGGTCGAGCACTCATTAATATTTATGTGAGGATTTTATTTTGTAGGAGAAGGAGGGGGTTAAATAGAAGATTCTGTGATGAGTACAAGGAGTGAGAACATGGTATGCAGTGCAAGACTCTGACACATGGATCACTAGCCACTTTGTGAAGAGGAAAAGCTCTTCCTTGGACAAGAAAATAAAATACCTCCTCTTTTCTTTTTCTTTCTTTCTTTTTCTTTTTTTTTTGCTTGTAAGTAAGTGAGGAATCCACTAATGGAAGGCTGTCTCTTCATGAAACTCAGGAGGTCCCTGGTACACCATCTGAAGGCAGATCTGGAGATCCAGGATAACAGTGGCAAAACAGCAGGTTTCTTCTTGCTCCATTATTTGTGACGATGTTTACTTATAGGCACAGAGTGCATTTTACTTAGTGTTGGACTAGTGCGGCATTCTTTTATGCTCAGTTTCTCTCAGCTGAGCAGAAGCTGTTGAGGACACTGCAGTGTCCCTTTTGAGACTGCAGCCAGTCCCTTTTGAAGTGAACCTCTTTTAGGTCTTTGGTCTCTTTCACTGGTGCCCATATCCATATGTCATGGTGAGAGTTTCATACTATCAAAAGTGTTTATGTTCACAGTTTTGAACTAGTTATTAGTAGATGGATGAACTGGGTCAGACAAAGGAGACGTAGACCTTAATTCTACAGAGAACACAATCTACATCAAATTTCACATTATTAATGTGTGTGTATGTGTGTGTGTGTGCACACGCTTAATAATTGAAGACTCCCGTTGTGTCACTTAAGAGAGCTCATGAACTAGTTTGATGAAGAAATGTCAGGACTGGGCCAAGAGATGAAAAATTATTCTGGATAGAGTTGTCTTTCATAAGAGTCAGGCACAGAGGTCCTGACATAACACCTTGGATACTTTTCTGAGTCAGTACTGAACCATTGCTTGTTCCAGTAATAACGTAGGGATAAAATAAAACATCCTCCAAGGAGGCATTTAGTGGTGAGCTAAGGCTGAGAATCTTTAAGGACATTTATCTCCATAGTAGCAACGTTTGACTCTTTGTGGTTTCCACAAATCTTTGTAAAAGGCATTGATCGCCACTGTCAGTATGATTAGAGGAAGCACTGATGCATAGCATGTTTATGATTAAAAAAAAAACAAACAATTCATGCACTTAACACATGTCATGAGGAAGACATTACTCTCCTGTGGAAAGATAAATTTTTACTTTTTAAAGAAGTGACTTTTATTTTCCATTTTTTTTCTAATATAGCATCGGCTTTTTTGTAAGGTATTACCCAGTCTGAGGACCAAGAAAGTCACACTTACTCTGTGACCTTAAACAATTCACCTGACTTTTTTGGTTCTTATTACCCATGGCTTCAAAGGGAAGTTGTTTCTCTGCCATGTTTCTCTACCATGTTCTCTACCTCCAAAATTTATGGAATCTAGAAGTCATTGTTCCACATAGCTCTTCCAATAAACATTTCAGGATTTGCCCTAAAGAGTTAAGTGATAGCAGAGAGACCATCAAACATTTAGCCCCTTCCCCAACACTTGCTGAATGCCTGTTACATCTTGAGGAAAGGGATATAGAATGCAAAATTGTATAAGATGTAATCTTTAACCTCTGGGAATATTTAACATCTTATGTAGTGCAAGAAGAAAGTGTTAATTTTCACAAGGTCTTTGCAAAAACTATTATGTACACCAGGGTCTCTCAAACTTTGTTGACATTTTGAAACAGATGGATAATTTTTTTTGTGGGGAGTTTCTTGTGCATTTGTGTGCTTGACAAGATCCTTAGCCCTTTACATCCCAGTAGCATCCCCTTAGTTATGACAACCAAAAATGTCTGTAAGATTGCCAAATGTTTCTGTGAGGGTCACACTCACTTTGGTTGATAACCATTGCACTAATGGAGAGCAGTCACATCTGGGGGGGTTTTCAGAGAAGACTCATTTAAAGAGATTTGATTTGACCTAGGTTCCTAAGTCTAGGAACTACAAATAAAGTTTGTAGTCTAGAGCTACAAATAAAGTTTGCAGTCATATTTTGCAGGACCTTGATAGTCTTACCATCGGGGAGCACTCCAAGTTTGGAGAAAATGAGATGGGAGTTATTGTAAGTAAAGATAGTGGTTCAACATGGTTATTGGAGTAGGACAGAACTGGATTCAAGCCCTAGATCCAACACATTAGTAGGCATGTGACCTTGGTTAGTAATCTAATAGTTTGTGCCCTTGTTGATTATTAAACGCAATGTATTTTAGCACGGTCATGAGAGGCATGTACCTCTCATGAATATCATGGTGAATGAATATCGTGGTGACTAATGAATATCATGGTGACACATGTATCAACCACAGGGTCGTGACATTCTTTTTTTTTTTTAATTAACATATAATGTATTATTTGCTTCAGGGGTACAGGTCTGTGAATCATCAGTCTTATATAATTCACAGCACTCACCATAGCACATATCCTCCCCAATGTCCATAATCCAGCCATCCTATCCCTACCCCCCTCCCCCCCCCTAGCAACCCTGTTTGTATACTGAGATTAAGAGTCTCCCGTATGTTTTGTCTCCCTCCCTGGTCCCATCTTATTTCATTTTATCCCTCCCTATTCCCTACAGCCCCCTGCCCTGCCTCTCAAATTCCTCATATCAGAGAGACCATATGATAATTGTCTATCTCTGATTTACTTATTTTGTTTAGCATAATACTCTCTTGTTCCATCCACGTCCTTGCAAATGGCAGGATTTTTTTTCTTTTTGATGGCTGCATGGTATTCCATTGTATATATGTACCACTTCTTTATCCACTCATCTGTTTGTTTTCCATTCATCTGTTGATAGGCAGTTAGGTACTTTCCATAGTTTGGCTATTGTGAACATTGCTGCTATAAACATTTGGGGGCATGTGCCTCTTTGGATCACTACATTTGTACCTTTAGGGTAAATACCCAGTAGTACGATTGCTGGGTCATAGGGTAGCTCTATTTTCAACTTTTTGGGGAATCTCCATACTGCTCTCCAGAGTGGCTGCTCCAGCTTGCATTCCCACCAACGGTGGAGGAGGGTTCCCCTTTCTCCACATCCTCACCAGCATCTGTCATTTCCTGACTTGTTAATTTTAGCCATTCTGACTGGTGTGAGGTGGTATATCATTGTGGTTTTGATTTGTATTTCCCTGATGCCAAGTGATGTTGAGCACTTTTTCATGTGTCTTTTGGCCATCTGGATGTCTTCTTTGAAGAAATGTCTGTTCATGTCTTCTGCCCATTTCTTGATTGGATTATTTGTTCTTTGGGTATTGAGTTTGATAAGTTCTTTATAGATTTTGGATACTAGCCTTTATCCGATATGTCATTTGCAAATATCTTCTCCCATTCTGTCAGTTGTCTTTTGGTTTTGTGGACTGTTTCCTTTGCTGTGCAAAAGTTTTTGATCTCGATGGAGTCCCAATAGTTCATTTTTGCCCTTGCTTCCCTTGCCTTTGGCGATTTTTCTAGGAAGAAGTTCCTGTGTCTGAGGTCGAAGAGGTTGCTGCCTGTGTTCTCCTCAAGGATTTTGATGGATTCCTGTCTCACATTGAGGTTTTTTCATCCATCTGGAGTCTATTTTTATGTGTGGTGTAAGGAAATGGTCCAGTTTCATTTATCTGCATGTGGCTGTCCAATTTTCCTAACACTGTTTGTTGAAGAGACTGTCTTTTTTCCATCGGACATTCTTTCCTGCTTTGTCAAAGATTAGTTGATCATAGAGTTGAGGGTCCATTTCTGGGTTCTCTATTCTGTTCCACTGATCTATGTGTCTGTTTTTGTGGCAGTACTATACTGTCTTGATGATGACAGCTTTGTAATAGATCTTGAAGTCTGGAATTGTGATGCCACCAAGCTGGACTCTTTTTTTGAACATTCCTCTGGCTATTCGAGGTCTTTTCTGGTTTCATATAAATTTTAGGATTATTTGTTCCATTTCCATGAAAAAAATTGATGGTATTTTTTTTTTAAGATTTTATTTATTTATTTGACAGAGATCACAGGTAGGTAGAGAGGCAGGCAGGCAGAGAGGAAGGGAAGCAGGCTCCCTGCTGAGCAGAGAGCCCAATGTGGGACTTGATCCTAGGATCCTGGAATCACGACCCAAGCTGAAGGCAGAGGCTTTAACCCACTGAGCCAGGAGCCCCAAAATTGATGGTATTTCAATAGGGATTGCATTAAATGTGTAGATTGCTTTGGGTAGCATAGAAATTTTCACAATATTTGTTCTTCCAATCCATGAGCATAGAATGTTTTTCCATTTCTTTGTGTCTTCCTCAATTTCTTTCATGAGTACTTTATAGTTTTCTGAGTACAGATTCTTTGCCTCTTTGGTTAGGTTTATTCCTAGGTACCTTATGGTTTTGCGCGCAGTTGCAAATGGGAATGACTCCTTAATTTATCTCTCTTCTGTCTTGCTGTTGGTGTATAGAAATGCAACTGATTTCTGTGCATGGATTTTATATCCTGACACTTTACTGAATTCCTCTATGAGTTCTAGCAGTTTTGGAAGTGGAGTCTTTGGATTTTCCACATAAAGTATCATATAATCTGTGGATAGTCCTGCTGTGTTCCTGACCTTATGGGAAAAGCTCTCAGTTTTTCCCCATTGAGAATGGTATTCTCTGTGGGTTTTTCATAGATGGCTTTTATGATATTGAGGTATGTACCATCTATCCCAACACTGTGAAGAGTTTTGATCAAGAAAGTATGCTGTACTTTGTCAAATGATTTTTTCAGCAGCTACTGTAAGTATCATATGGTTCTTGTTCTTTCTTCTGTTAATGTATTATATCACATTGATTGATTTGTTGATGTTGAACCAAACTTGCAGTCCAGGAATAGATCCCACTTGGTCATGGTGAATAATCCTTTTAATTTACTGTTGTATTCTATTAGCTAGTGTTTTGGTGAGAATTTTCGCATCTGTGTTCATCAAGGATATTGGTCTGTAATTCTCTTTTTTGATGGGGTCTTTGTCTGGTTTTGGCATCAAGGTAATGCTGGTCTCATCAAATGAGTTTGGAAGTTTTCCTTCCATTTCTATTTTTGGAACAATTTCAGGAGAATAGGTATTAATTTTTCTTTATATGTTTGGTAGAATTCCCCTGGGAAGCCGTCTGGCCATGGGCTCTTGTTTGTTGGGAGATTTTTGATGACTGCTTCAATCTCCTTACTGGTTATGGGTCTGTTCAGGTTTTCTGTTTCTTCCTGGTTCAGTTTTGGTAGTTTATATGTCTCTAGGAATGCATCCATTTCTTCCAGAGTGTCAAATTTACTGGTGTATTGTTGCTCATAATATATTCTTATAGTTGTTTGTATTTCTTTGATGTTGGTTGTGATCACTTCTCTTTCATTCATGATTTTTTAATTTGGGTCCTTTCTCCTTTTTTTTTTTTTTTTTTTTTTATAAGTCTGACCTGGGATTTATCAGTCTTATTCTTTCAAAGAACAAGCTCCTAGTTTCATTGATTTGTTCTACTGTTCTTTTGGTTTCTATTTCATTGATTTCTGCTTTGATCTTTATTAATTCTCTTCTCCTGCTGTGTTTAGGCTTTCTTTGTTGTTCTTTCTCCAGCTCCTTTAGGTGTAGTGTTTGGTTGTGTACCAGAGCATTTCTTGTTTCTTGAGGAATGTTTGTATTGCTATATACTTTCCTCTCAGGACTGCCTTTGCTGTGTCCCAGATTTTTGAAAAGTTGTGTTTTCATTGTCATTTGTTTCCATGAATTTTTTCAATTCTTCTTTAATTTCCTGGTTGACCCATTCATTCTTTAGTAGGAAGCTCTTTAGCCTCCATGTATTTGAGTTTTTTCCAACTTTCCTTTTGTGGTTGAGTTCAGTTTCAAAGCATTGTGGTCTGAAAATATGTAGGGAATGATCCCAGTCTTTGGCACTGGTTGAGACCTGATTTGTGGCACAGGTTGTGATCTATTTTGGAATATGTTCCATGTGCACTAGAGAAGAATGTGTCTTATATTGCTTTGGGGTGGAATGTTATAAATATATCTGTGATGCCCATCTGTTCCAGTGTGCCATTTTTAAAGCCTTTATTTCCTTGTTGATCTTTTGCTTGGATGATCTGTCCATTTCAGTGAGGGGAGTGTTAAAGTCCCGTACTATTGTATTACTATCAATGTGTTTCTTCGATTTTGTTATTAATTAGTTTATATAATTGGCTATTCCCATGTTAGGGGCATAGATATTTAAAATTGTTAGATCTTCTTGTCAGACCGACCCTTTAAGTATGATATAGTGTCCTTCCTCATCTCTTATTGTAGTCTTTTGCTTAAAATCTAATTTATCTGATGTAAAGATTGCCACCCCAGCTTTCTTTTGATGTCCATTAGCATGGTAAATTGTTTTCTACCCCTTCACTTTAAATCTGGAGGTGTCTTTGGGTCTAAAAAGAGTTTCTTGCAGACAGCATATCAATAGATAATTTTTTTAATTTTATCCATTCTGATACCCTGTGTCACTTGATATGAGCATTTAGCCCATTTACATTCAGGGTAACTATTGAAAGATATGAATTTAGTGCCATTGTATTGTCTGTAAGGTGACTGTACTGTATCTTGTCTTTGTTCCTTTCTGGTCTACTACTTTTAGGGTCTCTCTTTGCTTAGAGGACCCCTTTCAATATTTACTATAGGGCTGATTTGGTGTTTGCAAATTCTTTTAGTTTTTGTTTGTCCTGGAATCTTTTTATCTCTCTTTCTATTTTCAATGACAGCCTAGCAGGATATAGTATTCTTGGCTGCATATTTTTCTCGTTTAGTGCTCTGAATACATCATGCCAGTTCTTTCTGGCCTGGCAGGTCTCTGTGCATAGGTCTGCTGCCAAGCTAAGATTTTTACCATTCTATGTTACAGACCTCTTATCCCGAGCTGCTTTCAGGATTTTCTCTTTGTCACTGAGACTTGTAAGTTTTACTATTAGATGATAGGGTGTGAACATATTTTTATTGGTTTTGAAGGAGATTTTCCATGCCTCCTGGATTTTGATGCTTGTTCCCTTCACCAAATTATGGAAATTCTCTGCTATAATTCGCTCCAATATACCTTCTGCTTCTCTCTCTCTCCCTTCTTCTTGGATCCCAATTATTCTAATGTTGTTTTTTCTTATGGTATCACTTACCTCTTGAATTCTCCCCTCATGGTCCTGTCGTTGTTTGTGTCTCTTTTTCTCAGCTTCTTTATTCTCTATCCTTTGGTCTTCTGTATCATTAATTCTCTCTTCTGCCTCCTTTAGCCTAGCAGTTAGAGCCTCCATTTTTTTTTGCAACTCATTAATAGCTTTTTTATTTCAGCTTGGTTAGATTTTAGTTCTTTTATTTCTCCAGAAAGGGCTTTTATTTCTCCAGAAAGGGATTTTCTAGTATCTTCCATGCTTTTTTTTGACCCAGCCAGCACCTTCATAATTGTCATTCTGAAGTCTAGTTCAGACATCTTGCTCAAGTTCATATTGATTAGATCCTTAGCTGTTGGTACTGCCTCTTGTTCTTTTTATTTTTTTTAATTTAATTTTTTTTTTGAGGTGAGTTGTTCTGCCTTGTCATTTTATCCAGATAAGAATAGATGAATGACAGAACAAAATACTAAAAGGATAGCAACGACCCCAGAAATATATACGCTGTTCAAATCAGAGGAGCCCTGAAACTGGGGGGAGAAGAAAAGAGGAAATAAAAGAAAAAAACTATATATATATATTAGACTGGTGAATAGAACAGAGCCACACACTTGATTTTGGGTGTATTTTGTTCCATTAGAAGAAACTACCTCCCAAAATTTTAAAGAAAGAAAAACGTATGTATAAAAAATAAGGGTAAACATGATGAAGGGATGGTATATGAATGTAATGATGAAAATTTTAAAAAGATTCTGAAAATGGAATCGATAAAAATTTGGTTGGAAAAGAAGAATAAAAAAAGAGGAAAGAATGTGATGAGACTGCAGACTAGAACAAAGACATTTGCTAGATTTAGGGTAAATTTTGATCTATTTGTAGAAATTGTATCCCAAAATTTTAAAGAAAGAAAAAAATGTAAGTATATAAAAAATAAGGCTAAGTACACTGAAGGAATAGAATATGAGTATAAGCATGAAAATTTTAAAAAGATTTTTTGAAAGGTATTGGTGAGATAAAATAGTTAAAAAACGTTAAAATAGGAAAGAGGAAAATTTTTTAAAAAAGAATATGAAAAAAATAAAATTAAAAAAATTAACTTTGAAGGACTAAAGAATCTTGGGAAAAAAAAATCCACGAATTCTATGTGTTACTTTCCCCTGTCTCTGGAGTTCCACAGTTCTCATTGATCTTGGTCTTGCCTGGATATTTTTGCTTATCTTCTGGGGGAAGGGGCCTGTTTTAGTGATTCTCAAATGTCTTTGCCTGAGGTGGAATTGTGCTGCTGTTGCCAGGGGCCAGGCTAAGTAATCTGCTCTGGTTCACTCTCCGTAGCTTTTGTTCCCTGAATGCTCTCCGCTCTCCGTAGAGCTTTGTAGGCTGGGAATGAAAATGGCGGCCTCCCAGTCTCCAGCCTGGAGGAGACGAGAGCTCAGGGCCCTACTCCTCTATGACCCCTCAGAGAAAAGCAGTCAATCCCGCCCATCTCCCTGGTCCCCGGCCACACTCCGAGCTCACCCAGACTGTAAGCAAGCATTTCTTTCTCTGGCAGATGGCCCCGTTTTGAGTCTTGAAACCTAACAGGTTCATGCAACATGCTCCTGTGCTGCTTCTCCCAAGGAGGAAAGAGGGGGTCTCCCCAGACCTGCCACTCCTGGGGTCTCTGCTTGAAGAGCAGTGGCCTGACTGTGCCTCGGATCACTGTTTAAGGTAACCCTGAGCTGAGAGCTCACTCCTTGGCTCACTCTCTGTAGCTGGCTTCTCCGCTCCAATACCTGGGAGCTCTGCCATGCTCAGACATGCCTGGTCTTTTTGTGACCGTGCGGGTTCTGAGACCATGCTGTCCCTGCAAGGGCTCTACCCCTAACGTAGCCTCTGGAGCAAGGTCCCTCAGTGGAGCAGACTTCTATCAGCACCACGTTCTAACCAACTGAGCTAACTGGCCAGCTTGGAACAGACTTCTAAATGTTCTGATTTCGTGACCCACTGCTCTACCGCTTTCTGTGAGCTGGCTCCTATGCCCGTGGTCTCTCTTCCTGTATTTCTCCTTGGATTCACTTTCCTGCACATCCTGCCTTTCAGAAAGTGGTCAATTTTCTGTCCTTAGAATTATTGCTTTTCTTCTCTTCTATCTCCTGTTGAGTTTGTAGGTGTTCAGAATGGTTTGATAATGATCTCCCTGAACTCCTGGGACCCGATGATATTTCAGTCTCCTGCTTCTCTGCCATCTTGCTCCTCCTTCAGGGTCTTGACATTCAGAAGTCTGGTAATGAGTTGTGAGTTTTGTTGTACCTTCTTATTCATAATGAAATATTCACAGTGAAATTATTTAATTTTATACTCATTAGATTTAATAATATTTCTGATAAGGATGCTCCAACCCACTGATATGCTTTTTTGAGTATTAGAGGAAAAAGTGGAGTTAAAGCCAGCATATGATGGAGGACCCTGCACATGTTTATGGAGGGGTATTGCCATAAGATTTTTTATTTATTTATTTGACAGAGAAATCACAAGTAGGCAGAAGTAGGCAGAGAGGCAGGCAGATAGAGTGGGAGAAGCAGGCTCCCTGCTGAGCAGAGAGCCCGATGTGGGGCTTGATCCCAGGATCCTGGGATCATGATCTGAGCCGACGGCCGAGGCTTAACCCACTGAGCCACCCATATGCCCCAACAAAAAATGTCATTCTTAATGTGCACTGGTTTGAGAAGCTACTGCTTAAGCAAGTGTTCAGGCTTGGGTTTATAACTTCACTTGGCAACATTACCAAGTCTAAGATACAGCAGTGTCATAATGAGATTGAGAAATTAAGTCAGCCCTCAGTGGTCTTCATGTTGCTGGTTTTGGAAACTTGGAACATTCAGATGTATGGCTCTAGGCCTTTGCTCAGGCCCTAGCCACCCAGGAAGGGTAGGACTTGAAATTGGAATCTTGGATATAGCATCTAAATATAAACCAATTGAGTTCTAGCTGTACCTATTATTCAGTTAACGAGTTAGCTATTCAAGTCATTCAAGTTGTTAGCACTCTCTTGATTCAAGTAATTGTAGAGATTAATACTCACAGCTTCCAGTTTTGAAATGTTCACTCCTCAACTTTATTCATGTCTTGAAATAAATGGTCATGTTAGAGCTAAATTAAGGAAAACTTATATCATGCTTAAAACTGACAGCAGTCAGTACCCTAAAGTCAGCATCTCTTCCAGCCATTGAATGTTTTATTCCAGTGGGGAAATATTTTGCTATATGATCTGTTAAGTTTGAGCCTTTGTGCAAAGCTCACTACTCTATGGCACTGCTGCTTCCAGTAGGGTGTCATAGTGGTCCCAAACCCTGTAGACCCATGTGTGACTACTGCTAGTTGGTGGTAGCTCCAGCAGTGCCTTCTTAAACATAACTGGGAGAGGCTTACCTGAGGAGAAATGCGATAAGAGTCACAACAGGAGATTAATTGCATATGTTCTGTGTGACATGACATCCCATGAGAGTTAGGAATACGTTTGTGGTTTTATAAAGCATAGTGTAAATATCAGGTTCGGCTTTGGCTGTGACCCTGCCAAACACGGGGCTAATACCATTTGTCATATTCAGACATTGCCTTTTATAAAACACCCTTGTTCAGGCTGCTACCAAGGTATGATGTGTCTGGCTCTGAGGAAATTGTTGTCCTTATTATAGGGAGATAGAAGGATAGCAGGAGGGGGGAGATGAAGTGGGATAGGGGATAGAGCAAAAACATGTCACTCGAGGGAGTAGAGAATGTTGTTCTGATTAATTTGATTAATGAAAGTTGCTAGACAGATTTTCTTATGTCTTCTAAGACTCTCATCTGTTGACCTATGTTTAATAGAAAAATCTGTGAGAGAAGAGAACCTCAGGACTTGCCAGGGAGGGGGGGGTAGGTACCTCCAGTGCTTAACTATAATGAAATATTTTAGATTTCTCATTGCAAGAGAGAAGAGTAAAATGAAAGATAGGGGTATATAGTGAAAAGGAGCAACAGGACCATTTCACTCTGGTCCAGTTATCAGCATACTAGAGAGTTTCACCATTTGGCTTGAAATTTGATCCAGGAGTATGTGTTTGAATTAAATCTCTACCTTAGGTCTGTCTCCTGAGTGATCTGTTCCTAAACCCAGTGTCCCTTGCTATAAAGCCCGAATCACTGGTTTGTCTTAGTGAATTCCTAGCTTTAGTTAGAGCTCTTTTCAGGCTGCATAGAATCA
Organism: Enhydra lutris kenyoni; assembly: GCF_002288905.1. Taxonomy (NCBI): domain Eukaryota; kingdom Metazoa; phylum Chordata; class Mammalia; order Carnivora; family Mustelidae; genus Enhydra; species Enhydra lutris. The sequence goes on from NW_019154086.1 coordinate 50,287,776, forward strand.
GAACATATTTTTGCTTGTAACGGACAGATGTTCAGAGCATGAAACCCCACCCAAAAGAGGGACTCTGATGCATTTCCATCCATCTGGCCACTGCAGTGACCAGCAGTGGCTATAGTCCATTAAATAATTATCTTTATTTTGGATAATACTCCTTCCACCAGAGACCCTGGGGGCTTAATTCCATTAATGCCTCTGCCTGTTTCTCTTTCTGTATTTTAACACAGCGTGCAGCTTCTCATGACTGGGAGTTTAAATCCTTTGTTGCAATAGGGAAGGTGTGATGTTATGAAAATACTTCCAAGGGGGAATGAAGCTTTTACTGTCTCATTGCTTGAGTAATTGCAATAACTTATATCCTGAGCTGAAGCTGAGTATGAGGATCCAATGTATGGGACTAAATTATGACATCATTGTAGGAAGCTGAGTCCTCAGATCTAGAAGGAAAAGAGGGGAAAGTGTTCCATGTGGTATTCTTTCTGTTCCTCTCCCCCCTTCTCTGTTTTCCATGGCTTTCCCCCCAACTCTGTTTCCTTCTGCATTTTTTGTTTCTAGCATCAGTTTCTTTTTTTTTTTCTTTCTTTTTCTTCCTTTTTTTAATTTTCAAGTTTAGTTTCAAGTTGTGAAGGTGAGAATTGTGCTGTCACTAGGAAGGACAAAAATGCTTCTCAGATTCAACCACATTGTGGGCAAAATTGTTTGCTTCTCTCTGATTGCCTTTGTTAAAAATGAGCTATCCATTCCATTAATTTACTCATTCACTTATTCATTCTCAATGATTCTCTCTTAAACATTTACTGGATATCAGATATTGAGCCAGGATAAGAAAGAACAGCCCTTAAGGCACTTACAAATAATTACAAGGCACTGTGGTATTATGAAGGGAATGTTTGCCAAGTACTGAAAGAATCCAGTAGAAGGAATTACTAACAGGTGGGGAGGGGAGATATTGAGGAGAGTACCATAGAGTAGTGATGTTTGAGATAAAACTTGATGGATTAGTAGGTGGGTAGAACCACTGCAGTCAGAGGCACGCACAAAGGATAGAAGCATAAAAGAACCTTGCACAGTGGCATTGAGTGAGGAAAGTAATTTAATTTGATCTGACTTGAACAGAAGATGAGAATGGACTGATTAGCATTGGGGTTAGATAGGCAGTTTGGCTGGGGCTTTCTATTAACTTTCTTTTAGAAAATTAGCATCAGTAAGAATGTGTCATTTGGATTCAAAGGAGGGCAAAATTTAAGGCATGGAGATCTATGTGGAGGCAATTTCAATACTAGGCACAAATAAAAAATAATGGTCTGTGGAAATAACAAATATGGGTAGACTGTAATATGAAAGCCTGTAGACATCCGCCTGTGTTAGAAAGTTAGAAAATTTTTCTTGGATGATGAGATGTTGAGCTGGGAGGTATAGGATGGTAGGCTGACAAAAGAAGAAAAGTCTTCTAGATAAGAGAGGACAGAGGTGAGGTCTAGTTATCTAGATAGATAGGATAGGAGAGGGTGACAGACTGAGAGCACAATTTAATTAGTCTTACCTGAGTATAATATGAGATGCAGGAAAGGGGAGGCCAAAAACACAGATGGGACCTGATCACAATACATTGCATATTCTATGATCTGAAGCTTGAATTTGTCTTGTAGGTGATGGGAGACAATGAAAGGTGTCAGTCAAGGAAGTGAGCACAGAAAGATCTGCTTTTTAAAGATCTTCCTCTTCCGTCAATATAGAGGATGGATTTGAGGTAGGCAGGATTAGAAATAGAGACATGCACAGGAGTCCTATGGAGTAGCCCAGGCAAGAGATGCCGAAATGCAAACCAGGATAGAAATAATACGGATAAAATCTAGTCATAGTTACTAACTCAAATCAAGTCTTTGATTATGCGGTCAGATAAGAGCTGGTGTCTTGGTTTAGGTTTGTTTAGAAGTAGAACCTGAAATAAGAATGCAAGTGGAAGTAGTATAGCTTGGAGAGGGAGAAAAAGTCAACAGGGAAATGGTAAAATGGGGAAGGAAATTTGGCCAGTAAAGGACACATTCTCAAACAACTGCAATTACCACTGTGGGTAGGTATGCTTAATCCTGCTGAAGAACTTTGGAAGGCATTATGGAAGATATGAATCACAATTACCCACCCAAGTGAGACTCTAGACCGTGATGGTAATAGGAGGCTCCTCAGTTTCCCTTCTCCCATGGATATACTGAATATACACAGCTATACATGAAACAGTTTCCTCGGAGGGAAACTCCCTTTGAGACATAATCTTGTCATAAATGCCACTCCTGGCACAGTGCCAAATAATTGAGACAGACCCTCCAACTTCCAGCTTCTCCCGAGGAGCAAAGCGTTTGGACCACATGTGTAGCACCCCAACTTTTAGGGCTTCTATCTGAGGGATGGGCCTTCAAATCAGCTAGCTCTGTAAGTCAATGGGGATTGGTAAATTCATTAGAGCAGACAAAGCAGATTTTAAATGGGTGCAGTAGCATCCCTCATGGCTATACACTTAGGCTCAGTGCAGAGGGAATAGGCAAAAACACCATATCCCAGTTTCTCCCTAGAAGGGGTCTGACTAAATAATGTCCTAGCTTCTGCCTCAGGGCCTAGCTTCTAACTAGCCTGCATCTAGGTGTTGACTCTGATTTTTCTAGGAACCTGAAAGTGCCATTGGGTGATTTTGCTACATCCTTACTCCAATAATAAAACAAAGTTGCCAGCTTCTTCCTGGAAGGAACTTGTCCACACTCAAGGGCCCTGAATTTTATGGCAGCAGTCCAAGGGGTGGTCTTCAAATTATCTACCTCTGATAGCCAAGAGGGCATGGCATTCCTGAGTCCCACAGTACCTTATTAAACAACAGCAAAAAACAATTACCAAACAGATGTGCAAGCACTTCCCACATCTACCCATCCTAGGTTCCATGTATAGGGAACAGGCAAAAACTCCATTTTCCATTTTCTTCCTGGAAGGGGTTTGACTACATACTTTTCCCAGCTGCTAAGGTTCCAGCTTCTAATTGGCCTGTTTGTATTAGCTGACTGGAACCCTCTTGGGAGCCTAAGAGACCTGGTGGGCATACCTGTTGTCTCCCCCTGACTCACTCCGATAGTTAAAACAACCTTCTAGCTTCTCCCTAGAAGGAGGTTACTATCATATCTAGCAATCCAACTATTATGCGTCCCACCCAAGGAATTGGATTTGAAATAATCTAGCTTGAGAATACAGTGGAACTCAACGTTCAGTTCCTAGGACCATGTAAAACAAAATGGTGGTTCTATTTGGGCATATAAGCTCTCCCAGTGACTGTTCCCTTTGGCTTAGTAGAGAGTGAGTAAGCAAAAACATTCAGCTTCTGATTTATCTCTGGTAGGTACTAGATTGTACATCTAATGTTCCATTTTTCCCATCTGCTGCCTGAAGACTGGGCTTCCAATTAGCCTTTATTGGGAACCAAGGGACTAGTAGTTAGTGATCCTCTGGAGAATGAACAGGTGTATAAGCATTTCATATGCCTTTGGGATAGTGATGGGTCTTGGCACAGCCCCAGCTACTGGGAGCCACTAACAACAAAAGTGGCTTAGACAATGAAAAAGGTTTGAGAGGCAACAAGGAGCCTGGGCCAGACTGGTTGACAAAGTTCATCTCCTACATGAGATCAATCTATCAAGACAGGGAGAAGTGACTGTTTTATTTCATGCATAGAAACCAACACAGATTCAAGGGAAATCAACAGTATGTTCTAACAAAAGAAGAAATCTCCAGAAACTGATCTTGATGAAATGGAAATAAGTGGCTTGCCTAGTAGAGAGTTAAAAATAATGGCTGTAAAGATGTTTACCAAGGTCAGGAGAGTAATGCAGAAATAAAGTGGGGATTTCAACAAAGTGATTGGAATATATAAAGTGGTAATCCTAGAGCTGCAATAATACCCAAACTGAAAAATTCAGTAGTAGAGGGGTTCAGTGATGGACTAGATCAAATGGGAGATAGAGTCAATGAATTTGAAGATAGGGCAGTAAAACTCATCCAATTAGATGAGTAAAAAGGATGAAGAAAAAGTGAAGATAGTTTAAGAGACTGAGCAGATGCCATTAGATGGAACAATATACACAGTATAGAGGTCTCAGAAGAAAAGAGAGAGAAAACGGGCAGAAAGCTTGTTAAAAACTAATGACTGAAAAAACTTTCCTAACCTGGCTTCCAGATCCAGGAAGCCCAAAATGTATATAAGATAAATCAAAAGACACCCTTTCTGAGATACATTACATTAAATCTTCAAAAATTGAAGACAAAGAGAAATTCATAAAAGCAACAAGTGGAAACTAACCTGTTGTATATAAGACTTTCAGTAGATTTTTCAGCAGAAATCTTGCAGGCCAGAAGGGAGCTGGATGATACAGCCAGAGTGCTGAAAGGAAAACTGCCAGCCAAGAATATTCTGCCCAGCAAATTTACCCATGAGAATTGAAGGATAGATCTGCAGTAGCAAATCAGGGTAGCATGCACTGAAATTGTAAGACCCTAATGAATAAAAGCAGGGTAACATGTTTTCTGTTAACCTCAGTTAAAAAAAAAATGGGTTCACTCCCAGATTTTGTTTTGGGTCAATGGCTAGATGATAATTCCACTAATTTAGAGAATATGAGAAGAGGAATGGGTTTAGGAAGAAAAAATTAAATTGTTTAGACATACTATCTTTGAAAAGTGTGTCCAGGAGAATCAGGTAACAGACAACTTCAAGCTCAAGGAAAAGATCTGGAACAAGAGACTTAGATTTAGAGTTTATCAGCATATAGGTAATATTGCAAATCAAAGGACAAGTAAAACTGAGGGATATTGTGCAGAGTGAGAAGACCTAGAGGCTAAGGAGAGAACTTGAGAGACCACCAACATTTCAAGCATGTCAGGAGGAAGAGGTACCTATGTCAGAGAAAGAGAGGAAATGGACAGTTGTGTGTGGAGAACAAGGATAGTGTAGAGTCACAGGCAGCAGTAGACCAGAGACATTCAATAAGGAGGAGGTCAGCTGTTTTAACTGCTGCAGTCAGTAAGATAGAGGTTTAAGGATGTACATCATTTGGTTTTTAGTGATCCTAGTAAGGATAGCTTGCAGTAGAATGGTTGATGTAAGATTGTACCAGGTTTAGGAGTATGCCTCCTTCTCTCTGTGAATGAGGGGGAGATTAGATGATGGGTAGGGGGAGATATAATTTCAAGCCAGTGTTTATGGCATATTTATAAACCAAAGTGGAAGGGATCAGAATAAGTTGAATGCATTGGGAAGAGAAGGACTACATAATGTAGGAAGATCCCAGGGAAGTCAGTACTAAATGGTGTAGGCGAAGCGAATGCTCAATCAGAAATGAGAACACCTCATCCTGTAAGACTGAAAGAAAGAGGATAAGGTTGATTATGGGTGAACCTAAGTTAGTAGAAGGTAACAAGTGGAATGTGCAGAAGAGCAGGTTCTTAGTGTTCTTGATTGTTCAGGAGGTCAGATCTTCTGAGATTGCGTGGAGTCCAGAAAAGAATGATGAAGGTTTGGAAAAACTGTGGAGATGGGAGAGGGGATTTTTTGAGTTCAAATAAAAGGATTGCTAGACTGTGCTGATTTTCCAGATTGAGAATGTGTACCAGTGTGACTCCCTGATTTTTCCTCCTAGTGCTCAGCTAGTTGAATGTGGAAACAGAAGAGACTCAATTGATCTCTGAGGTTTAATAGGGCAAGTGAAGTCCACAAGACAGGGGTGCCAGGAAGCCTTAGTTTTCTTTGAACTCATGGTACGTGTCCATTGTGAGTGGGAGGATGGGACACTCTGCACATGGTGATAACTTCAGAACCGAGGCTGGTGGAGGATCTGTTTCATGATCTTCACAATCTCTACTGTCTACATGGCAGGGCGAAGGATTTTGACAACTCCCATACCGCTTCTTAAAGCCTCCACCCAGAAGTGATACACATGAAAGTTGTTCACACTTACCGAACATAGGAAATCACCTCTGATCACTCCTAATTTCAACATGGCAGGGAAGTTCAATAAATACTATCTTATGCGCAGAAAGACAGAATATTTGTGAACTGTTTGACTACTTTTACTCGGGCTTCTGCAGTAATGTACTTTACCATTCGGATTGCTTTACTCTCTGCTTCCTGCAGTCTGTTTTACCTGTGATGTGTCCACATAATCCAACTTTGGGTCTTAGCCCATTATTTTTCAGTTGTTTCCCTGAGTACACCCTCTTGCCTTGAGGTGATTTCCAGACTCCTGATCCAACTCTTGACCTCATTGCTTTCTCTATTTTCATACTGTTGAATTTATCCTAAATATTTCTACTTGCATGTGTTATTTTCACATCACTTGAGAGATCTGAAACAGTAGTCACAAACCTCCACTTTTATTTCCCTGCTTTTGTTCATGGTTCTTTTGGAGATCCTGTATCACAACTTGAGAATCCTGCGACATCCTACCTTTCCCTTGAGTTCAAGTGTCTATTTTTACTTTATTATTCATGGATATAGACACGGTAAGTGTTCAAAAACATTTTGGCCAGTGATCTTATTTTTATATTCCTCACGTTTTCTTTCCTTTTTAAGTTTCAAAGAGTAATACCAGAACCACGTTCTGGCTAAATATCTTTGCCCTGTACACACTTTCACTAAGATCAGAGTGGAAACTTTTCCTTCTCCTCCTCATTACTGAAATAAAGTTTTGCTATAGAAAATTTTTTTAAAAGTCATAAATTGCAAGTGCCTCCTGTGATGTTAATTACCCAGATCAAGAAGTAGAGTACTACCATTCCCCAGAAGTTATCCCATGCTCCTGCCTAGACAACTATAGCATCTCCCTGTTCCCCCCACCCCCAAGAGGGGGGCAGGGAGATGCTGTAGTCATCTAGACTTTTTTGCTTACCTATGAAATTTATATGGATGGGGTCACATGCTAGGCACTTTATCTTGGGATTCTTCTGTTCAGTGCTTCGTTTGTAAAACTCACTCATGGAATTGCATGTACCATTGCTCTATAATATTTTATTATTTAAGTATATCCTATTTTATTTATTCTCGAGCAGACATACATTTGTGTTGTTTACAGTTTTATATTATGAATAGAGTTGTTATGAATATTCTTGAGCATATATTTTGTTGAATTCCTGTATGCATTCCCATTGGAAATTGGCATTTTGGAGCCATTGGGAATTTATATGTTGACATTTACTACAGTTTTCAAAGAGATTGTACTAATGTATACTCCCACTGCTACGTATAAGAATATCAACTGACCCATATCCTTGCCAACATCTGAAGTATCTATTATTTTAGTCATTTTGGTGGATGTTTTATAGTCACCTTGTGGTTTTCATTTAAATATCTCCGATAAGAAGAGAATTTGAGCACTTTTTGATGTGTTATCAATATCTGGATATCCTCTTTTGTAAAGTGACCGTTGGAGTTTCATGCCTATCTTTTTACTGAGTTATCTGGCTGTATAGTTTTCTGGAATCATTTACATGTGATAGATATGAGTTCTGTGATGTAAGGTATACCTTACATCATATATAAAACTCACTTCTAGATAGATTATAGTTCTGTGTGATGATGGAAAAACAATAGAATATCTTTAAGGCAAAGAGTCCTTAAATAGGACACAAAAAGTACTGATCATAAAAGAAGTATTGAAAAATTAAACTGCATTAGAATGGAGAACTTTTATTCTTAAAGTCTATATTTATTTTCATGTAGGTGATTTGACATGTGTCTTGCTCTTCCCCAAATGCTTCAGTGAATTGCTTTATATCTGTGGATAGATGCCTCAATGAATCCAGAAAACAGACAGACATGCAATTATAAAGCTTTTATTTTATTTTTAGTTTTTTTCTTTGAGCTCATGCTTAGAGAGGTTTCAATCTGAAGAAAATTACATGGTGAGGTAAAAAATAATGAACCTCCAGACCCTCACTAAACTTCTAACCAAACCATATTCTAATTTAAGTATGAAAAGTTTGGAATGGTTTTCCTTATCTTTCAATGTATATATTTTGTTAACAGAGTTTCAGTATTGGAGTTACACAAACTCTGGAAGACAGAAATATTAGGTTCACATTAAATTTTCATGTTTGGTTGTTCTTGGGCATGGTTAAATGAGTAGATGAGGGTCATGTGGTTTGTTTGTTTATTGTTTTGGGCTTTTTTTTTTTTCCCATGCATATTTGTAGAATGAAACCTCTTTCACCCCTGCTTAATTTCCTAAGTGGAACTGCATTTGATAACTTACAAAAGAGGGAGAAGGCTAAGGGTTGACATAAGGCTTAGGGTCAGGTAACAGAGTCCTAGAATGCAATTAAAAAGCCCTGAAATAGGATTCAAGAGGATATGTTTGAAGTCTTCGCTGAATCACCTAAAAACTAGGTGATTTTAGCCTGGACTCAAAACTTTTTTGGTCTGAATTTCATTTTCTTGTAATGAGATTCTATTCAGAGTCAGTCTCAGAATTTTAGGTATTTGATTATGGTGAGGGATAATGACATTTTAAAACTCAACCATAAAGAGAGGTAAAAAGTGGTATTTGGGTAGCCTTTCCTCTCCACTGTAAGAGTCGTTTCAGTCTGGGAGTACCCGCAAAAGGAAACTAGAAAGCAGGATCCTGCTTTAATTCCTATTCAGACTTCCTTTGTGAAGGTTGTATGTTCAGGAGAGGTATTCTGGTTTCAGAGGCAAAGGACAGAGGCAGTGACTAACTAGAGGAGCCCGAGAATGATGTGGAGAACAGCTCTGTTCAAAACAGTTCCCTCAATTCATGGCTGCCTCTGCCAGGAAAAGGTATTAGAGATAAGAGTGCCTTACAGAGAGAATTAAAAAAAAAAAAAATGTGAAAGGCTTTTTTGTTTTAACCTAGGAAAGAACATTACTAAAAAAACAAATGCAGGGATGCAAAAAACTACAAGAAACCAAGAAAGAAGAATTACAAATCTTTCAAGATTTTCACCTAGATAGAATAAAAAATATGGGTGGATTAAAATGAAGGGAAAATGGAGTAAATGATTAAAAATGTGTAAGCATGAGGAACTAGCAGAGAAGAGAAAAATAGCCCAAGGGTGAACAAAAATAAGGGATATAATCTTGGGGACTGTGAATTAGAGATAGAGCTTAAAGTGAGGTAAAGATGGAGAAAATTGGAAGGAGAAAAGTGAAGGGCAGTAGATTTCTGAGTCACTTACCACGAACAGAGCAAATTCCTATCTTTAGGCGAGTAATGATGAAAAACTAGTGGGGAACTGGCATCGCTTATATGTTAATTTTCCTCAAAACTGTCAGGAGGAGCTTTTCTTGTTGGGATCATTTCAAAAGCCCCAGGGCCACTGGAGGAAGGGAAAGGAGAAGGAGACTTTATATATAGTAGGAGTGAGGATTAGGAGTGGAGAAGAACATGGAGGAGGGTGCTGTAAATAGAGTCTCATTAGCACAGTCAAGCTTGGTGCCTGATTAATTATGGAGTACTTGATAAATAACATCCTGAAGTCATGGAAATCAGGAGAAAAGGTACAGATAATTGAATGGAATTGAAGAACTGGCAGTGTTGAGAGCATCATTAACATATTTTTGCTGTTGTTGTTCTTCTTGGCATCTGCCCTTGTCACAACTGACTCTGGGCTTCAGCAGCTGCAAGATGTTGGTGGAAGGAGGAGAGATAAAATATGGGAAGAGACTGGCAAGTAGAAGCTGTTGTCCTTTCATAGAAGTCCAGTGGTACAACGGGATTTGTAACCAGCCTTTCTTCTGTAGGAGTGTGTCCCTTTATCTTTTTCCATTCTGCAGAATGTCGGTGTTCATTTCCCAAAGAAGTTAGCCTCGGTGTGTGACAACGGTTCTCAAGACGGGTCATTTTGGATTGTGTTTAGAAACGTAATACAGGTCGTAAGTCTTCTCTGAAGGTATTCTTGCTGGTGATCATTTGCCTGGTATGTGGTATCAGACAAGTCAAGTTTCTGTTTTAGACGACAATAAAACATTGCAGGTTGTGAATAAGATAGCCCTTCGCGTGACATTGTGCACATGCTTTTAAAAATGTGATTTTTTTTCCAGTTTTAAAACTTTTTTTTTTTCAGTGTTAAAACATTTTTGTTCTCCCTGTAGGTATCTGAGCTTTTTAAGAATTTCTGTGGTTTTTAAAATTAGTACACTAGCAATAAAATTTTGAGAGGACATTTATAATACAGATAACTTTCAGATTGGTCTAGGAGCAAATTTGGTGAAACAAGCCAAGAAGTGATAGTAATTTCACATCTCTTCCTAGAGGAGGAAAGTGGGTCTCTACCTAGGGACTGTGTCGCATTTGTACATGGAGAGTAAGCTGGCTTCTGAGACCGGAGTATGTTCCAGGTCACTGGGTTGTTGCTTGATAGGCTCAGTTCTGCCCATGGTCTGCAGCAGGACATGTGGAGATGAGAAGCAAAACAGAGAGTGCCAGAGCCTGAGGAGGAGCAACTGCCTTTGCTGGCTTTTTGGTGCAGATAATAAAATAACTTGGAGAGTATCACGAGAGGTAGAACTGTTCTATAGAAGATACCAACACTTGGGATACTGCCAAGCTTTATCTATCCCAAGAGGTTTAATACTCAGTTAATTTTTTTCTTTTTTCTTTTTGTTAAAGAAATAGAACTAGTCTAGATTGAATAAAAATTGACCTAAATGCTCATTAGAATGTAAACTTCCTCAGTCTCTTGTAAGACTTAGTTTATTTACATGGAGACCACAATAAAACCTTCTTTATACAAGAGCCCCAGGACATGGATGCACTTCAGGGCTGGACTCCAGAGAGTGCTCAGAGGCAAATGGTTAGAGACTGGAGCACAGAGCAGGAGGAGCAGTGTTTCTCCACAGCTTAATGCCCTTTTCCTGACAATCTTTCTGCTATATTTGCTTCGCCTCACACAGGAACTTTCCTTTTGTTTATATGCCTTTCCCCTTTGCTCAACTTAGTAGTAAGTTTATTCAAAAATGACCCTTTTTAAAAAGGGACTCTAATACTTCCTTTGGTGTTGAAAAGGAATGGTTTGGGGCACCTAGGTGGGTTAAGCCTCTGCCTTCAGCTCAGGTCATGATCTCAGGGTCCTGGGATGGAGCCCCGCATTGGGCTCTCTGCTCAGCAGGGAGCCTGCTTCCCTCTCTCTGCCTGCCTCTCTGCCTACTTGTGATGTCTGTCAAATAAAAACATAAAATCTTAAAAAAAAAAAAAAAAAAAAAAAAGGAAAAGGAATGGTTCATGATGTTTTCCCAGGTGAATGACAGAGTTCTTCCTGAGTGGAACTAGTGGACCAACCAGAGGCCCGAGAACGGTTTGTATATGAAAACTAGTCAGTCTGCTCATGTCAAACATTTACTAGGAACAGGGCAACATGTTATGTTCCAAGATACCTAAGGTGACTGGATCTTGGCAAAATGAGTGTGTAAAACTTCACGAGTACCCAATAAACGAGCATATTTCAGATCAGCCATATTTTTAGTCCGGGAAGTCCAGGCAGAAGTCTAGAGATTCACCTTCATTTCTTTAGCTAATGAAATTACTGCCTTTTTTTTTTTCTTTTTAAAAATGATTATTTTTATCTGGTCTGGAAGTCAGGCTTAGAGAAGTCATGACTACTCCCATTTTTTTTGGCTGCCGTTCTTATTCTTTTATTAATCACTTCTGGCATTTCAGTTGACCGGTAAGGACAGCTCAACAAAAGACTCTGAGATGAAACTTTTAGATTAGTCTGATTCATTCTTTATTGAGCATCACACTTGCTCCACTAATTTGTTCTAGATTCTGCAAGGAAATTTCTAAGACAATGCAAACTGAACTCACCACCACCTTGAACCCCTAGAGAAAAAAAGCATGAAACTGTATCTTAAGACCTGAGCAAAATAAATTATTTTTTTTGTAGAACCACTTTTCAGAAATTCTTTTTTTTAATCTTTTTTTAAAATTTATTTTCAACATAACAGTATTCATTGTTTTTGTACCACACCCAGTGCTCCATGCAATCCGTACATTTTTTTTGTAGAACCACTTTTCAGAAATTCTACATGACACCAAAGTTAACAAAGAGATTACATGATGAAGTCATGGGAATTGGTGGTGGGTGGGGTTGGGGGGAGTTCTTCTATTTTCCCCCCAGATTTTGTCAGGAATTGTGATGAAAAACAATCTAAACAATGGCATTTTGGGAAAGTGTCATTTTTCCATTGATAATAGCCTTTTTTCTTTTCTTTTCTTTTTTTTTTTTTTTTAAAGATTTTATTTATTTATTTGACAGACAGAGATCACAAGTAGGCAGAGAGGCAGGCAGAGAGGAGGAAGCAGGCTCCCCGCTGAGCAGAGAGCCCGATGTGGGGCTCGATCCCAGGACCCTGGGATCATGACCTGAGCCGAAGGCAGAGGCTTAACCCACTGAGCCACCCAGGCGCCCCAATAATAGCCTTTTTCTTTGATGAAATTCTTATGTATATAAAGTTTTCTCACAGGAAAACATTTATCCACCAGTAATTTGTCAAATCATTATTGTTAGTAAGAAACCTACATCTTAGTGTGGTCCTTTCTTACACAGGCTGATCTCAGATCCTAGGTTGTCATGATTTCGTATAACTTGATATGGGGAAGACCACAACCAGACACTTGCTGTAATTAAAATGTAACAGATACTGAAGGGAGTTGAAGGATTTCTTCTCACTTTCTATTTGTTGTACATTATGGTGTCATTTTCATTTATAAACAATATCCTGTTGTGTATATTAGTTGAACTTGTGGTTAGTTTATAGTTTTGAACTTCTTTTTGACTTTAACAAACTCGCTAAATAAAATTTTCTTTTAAACTCGTGTTTAATTCCGTCTTCTAGGAAAGAACATAGTTTAGTAGTTTAGCATATTTAATGAGTATACTTCGTAATTTCAGAATGTAAAATGAAATTGTTTCTAGAATTGACATCTCTGAGTCAGCCACAAGTCACTGATGTTTTATTAAAGTAAACAACCAGAAGAGAATAGGAAACGACAGTCAGACATTTAGATATTTTGTCAACATGCTGTTAAGTGGCCAGATGTTACAGAAACATCTGGTATTTGACAATTTTGTTGAATCCCATGACTGTTTACATGGATACGTCCCCTTCTTTCAAAGACCACAATTATCTCTTGGAACAGAGAGTTTCATATAGCATACTTAAACTTATAGTAAGAAATGTCTTTTATATCATGACCCACTGTATTTGTACATATTCACACCTACATTTGTGTCCCTGCCACACATAAATCTATAAATGAAACAGCTTCACAAGGTAGTACATAGCCCTACTATATGTAATGAATTATTATATTTTCTATTCCATTATTTAAGAAAACTCTATATTAATTCCACTGCCTATAGAATTAGTGGGTTACAACTCCCATTTTAGAAACTTTTATCACAGGGTACCCCCCGACCTGGGCTGTCCCCTTTATAGGATAGCGTAGACATTACACAATGACACGTAACCTTTAGTAATGTTCAGGAAATGAGCACAGTTCAAATTTTATTTCTGACAAATATACTATGTATGTTTATGGTATATTTCTTCTGTAGGGTTCCCGGCAAGGAGAGAAAGTAAGGTTGGAGTTAGGGGACAATGCTTCTTGTGTGTGATTGCTTTTCAACAGTTGTAATTGCCAACCTTAGTAAAGATTCCCTGAAGAGAAAATTAGCTGTCAGTAGTACTAGGCATGATCCTGGTTCATTCAGGAGCTGTAAGCTATGTGTTGCAACCATTTCCCACTGCCATCCTTTATTTAAGAAGGGTGTAGCAGCCTCGGTATACCACATTTGGCTCTGCAGATGGGAAATGACTTACTACCCCGTTGTCAGAAGGCTCTTAAATCTTCTGTTTTTGAATGGCTAGCACCTGCAAATCACCTTCTTGCACTGAGCACATCACTTCCTTTATGCCCTAGTGATCTAAAGGTGAAAAGTGTCACAAGACATCTTGTTTACCTGGTGGCCCCCTACCTAAAGTATTTAAAGGCTTCTTATTCAGCTTTTGACCATTCTTCTGACCACACTACTTTTCTAGACTTAAAACAAATCTCGCTAAGGCCCTAACTACCTCCAGAGATTTAGAAATACTGGAATATTTGAGCAAGATATTTCTTATAAATTCCAGAGAAATGAAAATCTCTGTCCTTAATGATATTTGTAGAAGAAAAATAAACCTCAGAATTTCCTAATGTACAAATATATATATATATATATATATATTTTTTTTTTTTTTTTTCCTGAAAAGTACCAGTTGTATCTCTCTTAAATTGTTCCTGCTTTAATTTGAACATATTTTCTCTATGGAAATGCAAAACAACTGCTCCTCACCACTTTTGTAAAAACTCAAAATTAAAATCCCCAGACATTTATGTATTTAACTGAAGGATGAATAATCCTAATCTCAAGTATTTTTCTTAAATATTTTCAAAAAGTATTACTCTTAATCTCTGTTTTTGTAAATTATTTTGCTATCCTCACCTTCTGTCCTTCATTGTGGAGGCCAAAAATCTAGTCAGTATACTGGTCTGGCTATGGAAGGCTATGAGTGTCAGGGTTCCTAAACTTTAGCCTTCCAAGCATGCTCCCAGCCTTTTCTATATCAACTATTTATATTGAATATTTATAGTATACTATATGTCAAGTACACATTTCTCCAATGGATACATTTAAATATGTGGCTCTTTGGCTAATAAATTTTGACTTCTGGATTTGTACATTTGTTTTTCTTCCCATTATTTGTTTTTTCCTTTGCAATTATAGATAGTCGTTTCTATTCCTAGAGCTTCTTATTTGGGCTGGGCTGCTACTCCAATTTCTTTGGGTATGAATTCTAGCCTATTTTTCTGTTACTCCTAAGGTTTGTGTAATCCAAAGAATTAGAAATCAACTCTCTAATCCCATTATCCAAATAACTGACTCCTCTTAAACACCAATTATTAGTTAAATGTATCCAAACTGTACCAACTGATGAATCCCTGACACATTCCTGTAGTCAACTGTGTCTATGTGACCAACTAGTGGTTCTGTGATCCTACTACTTCTGAGTGTATGGAATTCCCATGGCATGTGCTCATCTACCAAAATTCATTGAAATATTTTAGGAATTACAAAAAGTTCTGGGCATATGGAAAATGCATTGGCTGCCAGTTTGTTTTCAGATGGGCTGTTGTAGTCAAAATTGAATTTAAGTTGTTTGTTGTTCCTTGTATAGAGTATCACATTTGGTCAGACTTAGCTCATTTGAATGTTATTGTGAAATGATCTAACACACTCCAGGTACTAACTGTACATACTAACTGAACTCTTGGTTAGAGATGTTGGTTGGGAGGAATACTTGATTTTGTTCCATGATTATGTTGTAGTGCAGGTGATGGAGACATCTGGTAATGAAAGACCACTGAGAAGGAAACATTCTCCATGTTTGAGAATGTTATTTGTTTAGGACTTTCACCTCCTTTCAAGATGAAATGTACAAGGGTAAATGAAGTCTTCTAGTCAAATATAGTGTACTGCTACATAAAAAGTCAAATACAGTGTTATACTCTAGAGGACCACGAGAGATAATTAATGGTCCCTGGGCTTGGATGAACAGCAGGGAGAGAAGCATTTGGAGAACACAGTGCTTTTTGAGTTTCAAATGCTGGGGAAGTAGCGAACTCCAGAAATGACACAGTGTAAATAAATTGCATAGGTATGATGGAAAATGGCATTAATTACATCTCAAACATTTCTCTTTCTTAAGAGGAATTTTGGTTATTTATAATTTTTATTGATATATATTCTGTTTCAACATACATCTCACACATAGGTATTTTTTTCCTTCTCTAGGAATGATTCATTTCCAAACATGTTATTAGCAGGAATGCATAGACTCACTGACAATAGGTAAATAATGTAGGGATTCATTGAAATGGAACCAATGGGGAAATGTTTAGAGTTTTGTTCATCTTGTTAATCTGGTTCTTTTCGTCACTCACTAGGTGTCTATTGACTTCCTATACTCTGGGTGGCTGGCAATGGAGAGGAGGAAAAAGAAATATGAAATACCCAACCTGTGTCTTCTAAGTTCACAGATTATATAAGAAGATAAGTCCTATTCATATGAAACAGTGCATAATGATAAGAGGTGGCATATCCTTTAGGCCAAAATTAGCAGTAGAGAGAACTGTGGACTTTTGTGGGCTAGTGGAGATTAGATAATAAAGAAGGCCTAGAATTACCTGCCACAAACTGTAAGTTTACCCTAAGCCAGATTTTGAGACCGTTCTCTTTAGGGAGGGGAAATTTATAAAACTTCATTCATTTAGATGAGCCAGAATGACATCAGCCTGGCTGCCGCTCCTGTTATATCCTGTTCCCCTGTGTTAGTTAGGGCTTGAGCCCATGTTGTGCCTGGGACAAAACCATAGTCCTATACTCCGCTGCTGATTACTTAATCTTGTTCTCCTGTGCTTTTGTGTCTTTGATATTCAAACAATGAATGTATAATAGAATTGCCAGGCCAAGAAATGAATTGTAGTTTATATTCAGTCAGCATTCTTTTGCAGACTTTGCCACCCACACTTGGGATATAACAATTCTATGAGGGTAATACAGGGTAGTGGGTTAGCAGGTGGGTATGTTGAAAGGCTGAGGCCTTTGTTTGGTATTAATTTCTTCTGAAATGTTTGACCATAGATCAAGGTCAGCCAAACGAGGTAGGTTTATGCCAAAGGACTGGTAGAATCATGAGGGCTAAGAAAGTGCAGGATGAGGATGAAAATTGCATTTTATAGGACGGGAAAGTTGGAAGGGTGGAAACGGAGCCCCATCAGGCAGAGACTGTGATGTATTTGTCACTGTGCCCTGTGTAACACGGTTACTGGAACACAGTAGATAGAAAACAAAATCTGCCTAGTGACTGCGAGAGAATATCTTACGTGAGATGTTCAAAGTGGAATGATTTCAAATGATAGTAAAAGATGAGGGGTGGTGCCACTGGCAGTGCCAAGGGTGAAGAGCTATCACACGAGAGCGTCTCTTGGGCGTGGAGGAATTGGAGCCAGAATATCACCCAGAAACGAGAGGAGAAAGGAAGTCTCAAAGACCGCAAGAGTAGAGAGTGGGTTTGAAGCCTGTTAGGGAGCAGAGAATAAGCTGATCTCTCATCCCAGCTCCCTGTGCTGGTGGAGATGGTAAGGTGCAGTGGAGTGAGAGGTAACACATTTGGGAAAGACTGGATGTTACATGGTAATTTTGGTTAAACCGTATTTAGCAAGAGGAAGAAATGGTCTTCATAAAAAATGTGAAGGAGTTTGTTCAAAGCAGAATACAGATTCTAAAGAAACGGCCACAGAGCTAGCCTTTGAAGGACAGCCTAGGAAGAATCAGCTGATCTAAATAGGGCTAGAATAAAAATGCAAAGTGAAAATAATAATAGGAGTTAAGATCAATGGTTGTGCAAGGGGGATTGGAAAATGAATTTTTAAAAGGTTAAATATAATTATTTTGTTACAATTATTGGGTATCCAAGTAGAAATATCCAGTGAGAAGATGAATGCATTTGAAAGCAATTATTAAAAATATTTTATAATGGGGTTTTGATTATTTTTCTTTCAATTTCTAATCTTTTGCAAGGGAGATGGGCACTATTACAAAACATGAATAGTCGATCAGTGCCAGAGAGCAGTTTGAGGTTGTTTAAAGTCATAAAATAGCAGTTAGTGAGTACTTACTGTGTGTCACACATGGTTGGGAGAGCTTTAAAGCTTTCAGTTCATGTAATCCCCGAAAAGGCCCTGTGAGGTAAATACCAGTATTGTACCAAAGGCATGGAGTACAAAAAAGGTAAATAAATTAATTTACACAGAAATGCAGTATTGGAAATGGGATGGGACCCTGACCAAAGTTTTAAGCCACTACGCTATTTTACTTCCGAGCTTTAGAAGGGTTTTTAATATTAGGCCTTTCCGACAATCATCAACATTTATCCATTATCATGGCACCCTCCTCTTGACAGACAGTATTTATTTTTCTGCATGAATCAAGAACATGTAGAAAGGGTTAAACGATAGAAGGAGTAAACACTGAAAGAATAATAGGCGCCCATGTGCAAGCCTTACAAAGAGGGATAGGATGGCACATCATAATTCAATGGAACAATAAAACGTGATGGATTTCTTAACCACCCGATCTTTCATTGACAGGCTGGGGTCATTCTTTCTGATGCAGCTGGATTACGCTGGCCTGCAAGATAGGGAATGACCGCGGCTTTAGGAGCTGCTGAAATACACTATTGATGATTCACTCAGAGGTGACATGAACTGGGCTACAGATAATCCCTAAACCTGCACTAAAATTATCCGATTTGGTTACCTCTGCTATCTTTAATTCACCCAGTATCTACAAAATCTCCTTGATTTTAAGGCCTGGGAAAGGAGAGCGATATCCAGTGAGCAGGGGAGATTTGAACTCTGCCGAGAACGGTCCTGGACGCTGCGGTCAGATTATTTCTTCTAGAGCCGTGCCTAACAGATTCTCCATAAGTGTTTGTTGGATTGCGTTAAATTTAATTAACAGAGCCAATAAAATATTTTATGTGATATGTATATGTATGTATGTATGTGATATGTATAATTACAGACTCTTGTTAGTATAAATTTAAAATTGATTTAGGTCTATATTTATTGACCTGGAGTAAGGTTCATAGTGTACCGTTAGGTAAAAGAATAGATATTCCAAGTTATAATGGACATTAAGATTCCACTTGTGTTCTCTAAGTAGAAAACAACATGTGAATAATTCCTTTTAGCTGAGTGATCCTGAGGCCATATAGCACACTGGGTGAGCGTGTGGGCTTTGGCATCAGATCAGAATATTATCTAGATGCTCCTCCTATTAGTTGTATAACTGAGTAAATGCCTAAACTTTTCTGTGCGTCAATTTCCTGATTTGTAAAAACGGGAAATAATAGAACCTACCACATAGTTATTATGAACATTAAAAGAGACCATGAGTGTAAAATTTTTAATATAATGCCCAGTTTATGTGAAACATGATCCTTATGATAAGTGTGCAACGAGGTTTGCCAAAATGTTAAGTAGCTTCTTTGTCCTTTTTTCCTGGATTATTACTTGAGACAGGGATGATGATATTTTGCAATTAGATAACAGCAAAGTATTTTTTTTAAATTTCAGGACTAAAATAACATAGAATCTTTGAGCTAGAAGGGGATTTAGAGGTTATTTGTCCCAAATTTCGTGCAAGCACAGGAACCCCAATGTACCTTGCTGAACAGATTGACATTCAGTGTCTGTAGAAACACCTCACACCACCACCTAACTAGACTGTATGTTCTCTGAGGGCAGACTCTATGTCTTCCATTTTTGAGTGCCCTGTGGGGTAATTATTGCATAAATCATGGGTGTGATAAGTGTGGTATGCTTAGAGAAATCGAGTCTATCCTTTTCGTCCCAGGGGATAGCCACCCTATCATGGGATGATTTTAGATTCTTAATACAACTCTCATTCTCCCTTTACAGATGAGAGGACTTCAGTAGCATGGCCTCCTGGGGACCAAGGGAAAACACCATCCCTTATCACTCTCCTGGGTCTTTTCACAAGAAGAGCTCACATAGGGAAGAGTTTAACTTCCCCTGGCATCATTAGCCTTAACAGCTGTCTCCCAAACAGCATCCTGAGTCCTTAAAAAGCAGATTAATAAGATCGCAACATAAGGAGTACAGCACTAAGGTGTCCACGAGGGAATATCTGTTGGAGTTCCCTATTGTCAGCCCTCTGAC
Organism: Enhydra lutris kenyoni; assembly: GCF_002288905.1. Lineage (NCBI taxonomy): Eukaryota > Metazoa > Chordata > Mammalia > Carnivora > Mustelidae > Enhydra > Enhydra lutris. The sequence goes on from NW_019154086.1 coordinate 50,307,608, forward strand.
GAGTTGCTCTCCAACATGTATTTCATGTGGTAGTTCCCAGAGTCACTGAGGGATCTTGGGGTGGGAGGAGGGAAAAGAAATATGCATGTTAGAAGGAATATTCTAGGTGACTTTTTAGACCTGGAAACTTCACCTGGAATTAATAGTCTGTTGAACTACAACTCCCAACTTTTCTTGGACTTCAGTTACCTGTGGCCCTTGGCATGCCCAGGCCTTTTTTTAGAAGTAAACCTTTATCCAAGAAGAGTACTCTATATTTGGATAGAACCATGTGGTGGGAGCATTGAGAAGGGGAGCATCAAAGTATTTGTGGAAAGAATAGAATTCATTAGAGATTTACAGACCATATAGCTCTCAACGAACCAGATGCCATACACAGGACTTAAAAATACACATACAGTGTAAAAGATCCGAAATATACCACTTCCACTCTGACAGGCATGAAAGAGATTGGGCTCCTTTTTGCCCCTTCATAGGCTTTATACACTTGCCAGTGTGAAGGAAGCCCTGATCTTATTCAGCATGTGTTCACACAAAGCTGCCCACATACTGTGAGAGAAAAAGAGCAGACTGTTTCAACTCAGGCAACTACTCTGTTCACTAACAACACACTCATTAACCATCCCGTTCCTTCCTTTTGGTGACCTCCAGGATTCTTGGCTCTGCTTGCCTACTTGGGTTTAAGGCAGTCTAAGTTCCTTCCTTTAGTTGACCTCTCTTGGCTTTCCCAAAAGATATTGTTGCTCTGCTGGGAAAGTAAGTTAATAATTTTTTTTTAAAGATTTATTTTTGAGAGAGCGCATGAGCAGGGGGGAGGGGTAGAAGGAGAGGGAGAAGCTGACTCTTCACTGAGCAGGGAGCCCATTGCAGGGCTCAGTCCCAGGACGCTGGGATCATGACCTGAGCAGAAGGCAGAAGCTTAACCTACCGAGCCACCCAGGCACCCTCAAGGGACAGTAAGTTAAAAAAAAATACCAATATTGAAGAATGTGTCAAAAGCCCACAAAGATGCTAAAAAATATATTTCTAATCCTCTGAAAGATTCTCCCTATCAGAGAGATGAGAAGTTTTTTTTGGATTCCGAGGAATGTTCATCTGCTATGTTCATTTTGAGGTTCTCGAAAGATGAAGTAGACTTTATCGTGGCTGTCTTTGCATAGCTGGGGGGATATCATGACCCAGTAATAAACATCTGCTTGCAGCAAGAATCCTTATGTATGACCTGCGGTTAGCAATTAACTGTCAAAATCAGTGCTTTGTCCTGCATCTGCTACTTGCTAGATCTATACCTCAGATTCCTCATCTATAAAATGGGGCTAGGAATTAGTCTCGTCTCTTAGTGAAGATTAAATGAGTAAGTCCTCAGTCGGGTATAGCTACTTGTGCTATTTTTCTTCTCCTATCACCTAGCTCTTTGTGTTCTTCAGCCACATTTGTCCCTCCTACCCCTCATAATCTAATTCTGGTTTTCTGCCTTTTTTTTTTTTTCCTTAACTAAGCCTTGTGGTTTTACAACCCCCCCCACCCCTTCATCAATTCTTCAGAACTTGGGTTACCCCTTTCTTTCATTTTGCATTATCTGCTAATTATCAAAATCTTTCTCAGTTAGGAGCTATACAGGTCTCTTCTTTTTGGTCAATATAGCACTCTTCAAGCACTTGTTACTCTTTAAAAAGTGCTGAGTACCATCTCTAGTCTCCTTTTGAACAATATATTTTAGTAACAATTACAACATTTTTACATTTAATATATGAGAATCTATAACAAGTTCTGTCTTAAAAAAGGCATTTTCACAAATAATACAAATATTTGCACTGTTTTTGATTGATTTGATTCACATTACTCTTAAAATCTTACAAGGTACAGTTTTAGTATTAAATTTATATGAGGCCTAAGATAGAATCAGTGTTAGAGATGATGTTAAAACATGACGAAACTTCTAGGGGTCAGTGATTTTATACTGCTCTAGCTGGCAGTAATATGTTTCTTAAAAGAATGTGAATGATCAAGCATAAATATATGCAACTATATTAGAAGTATAATTATAAAGAATCAAGTCTACCCTGTTTTTTCCATACTCCCTATTCTCTCTTTTGAGCGTAAAACAAACAAGCAAACAAAATGCCTCCCCCCCCAAAAAGACAAACCTGAAAAATATTTTGCATGTTTTCTTCTTCCAGCCTGTCTTCATGATATGAACACAGGGAGGACCAGCATTTGTGGATATTTTTTTTAATTTTTTTGAGAAGGAAAGAGAGGGAGAGAGAAAGCGCACACATGCTCCAGTGAACACAAGAGGAGAAGGGGCAAAGGGAGAGGGAAAGAATCTTAAGCAGATTCCATGCTGAGTGAGGACCCCAACTTTGGTCTCTTTCTATGACCCTGAGATCATGACCTGAGCTGAAATCAAGAGTCATTCACTCAACCGACTGAGCCACCCATGTGCCCCATTGGATATTTTCTGCATGTAGTAAATTGGATGGAAATATGTAGATGTATGCTACTTATTCTTATGTACATTAGCCTGAATGAAAATTTTTTTTATTGTTGTTATATTGAAACTTCCTATACCTGGTGAGTAGATGTTTCTTTTTATTTATCATATTTTTTTATATCTGTCAGAATGCTAATTATCTAATCTGAAATGAAATGAACTGGTCAGAATCATTTGTTTATTCAAGCAATTATTGAGGATCCTTTGCATACCAAGCCCTTACCCAAATCCTGGAGACATAAAGATAAAGATGACCTATCTTCATCTTTCTTGAGTTTTTAGTATAGTGGAAGGCAGATAGCTAACAAATGTTTGTCAAAACATTTTTACGTGTCTTGATGGAATTGTATGGGGAACACAGTGCTTTAAGGAAGAAGTTGTCAATTACATACAGAAATATTTTTAAAGATGTGATTTTTCTATTTGTCAAAGTCAAGTTTGCCTTAAAAACTAGGAAAAGGGAGATCATTATAGCAGAAAAAGTTTTAAATGCCTGAAATGTTTTGGGTTATGGAATATCAGGTTTAGTAGGCAGTGGCAAGAGGTAAGTCTACAAACAAGTAGCCTGAAACTACATGAGCCACAATTAAAGGCTCTGATTTTGAAGAATATGATCTGATGGTTGTATTTAAAGATCAAACTTAAGGAAGATGAGGGATAAATTAGAGGTGTTATAGAAATAGTCTCATGATATAATCCAGGGGAGAAATGTGGAAGGCAGGAACTAGGCAGAGTTACTGATAGAGGAATGGATTCAAGAGGTTTATAATGGAGAGAGAGAACTGGATCTTGACTGGAGATAGGGTGTGTTGTGGGGAGTACAAGGGGATGAGTTGGTAACACCATCGGCTATGTGGTTTAGATAACTCAGTGGAGAGTATTTTACCAATAACTGAAAAAGGGAATACATAAGGGACAGCAGAAGTGTCAAGGTAGATTTTCATGGCTACATAACAAGTTATCCCCAAGTTTAGGAGCTTAAAATAATAAGCATATATTGTCTCACATTTTCTTTGAGTAAGGAATTTGGGCACAGCTTAGATGAGTGGTTATGGCTCAGGACCTTTCATGACTTTACCATCAAGATGTTGCATAGTGTTGCAGCTATCTGAAGGCTTGAGCATTTTCTAAGATGATTCATTCACGTAGCTGTTGGCAGGAGACTAGTTTCTTGTCACATTGGTTTCTTCATTGATCTGCTTGAGCATGCTTATGACACGGTAGTTGGCTTCTTCCAGAGCAAGTGATCCAAGAGAATTGAGGAAGAAGCCATAATGATAGCTTCATCTATGATGAAGCCTTATATGTCACACATATCATTTTTCCAGTATCACAGTGGTTATTTAGGTCAGCACAGTTGAATGTAGGAGAGGACAGCAAAAAGGTATGAACACAAGGAGGTATGGATCGTTAGGATCCTCTTGGAGGCTGGCTGTACCATAAGGCATATTAAGTGTTAGGAAGTGGTTCATTGTGTAGTAAGGAGTCAGATATATGGGTCTGGAACACAAGAGAGTTCAGTGAGAAAAAAAAAATAACAGAAGCCAAAACATAAAAATTCAGGAATATTTTCATTCAAAAGTTTGTTGGAGGGAAATTATATATCACTGAGAAGGAGAGATCAGAGAGTGAGGATGGTAATCAGAAGGAAATGGTAGCTCTAAAATTAAAAATGGTAAATTTCACATAGTACACATAAAGATTAAAAAAAATATTGAATTTGTTATAATGAGGTAATTATGACCTTTATCAGTGAGTCTGGAGAGGAGCAAAAATCTTAATGCCATGGAATATGAAAATAAAGTAAAGAAGTAGAGACAGTAAGTAGTAATTACAGTTTCAGGGATTTGACTAAGACAGAAGGAGAAAGAGGGGCTGTGTCAGAGGAATTGGTGGAAGGGTCATGTATGTGATAGGAAGATTCTAGAATGTAGGGAGAAGAAGACTAAATATTTAGAAAGTTGAAAGGGTCATTTAAAGAGCATGGTCCCAGAGGAGAAAGGAGTATTTTGATAGCAAGAATTCAGGTAGAATGTTTACTCTAAGTTTGGATAAAATTTTCCTTTTCTTCTCAGGTGAGTTACTACAGAAATATGAAGTAGGTTATGGGAGTTAGGAGGGGAAAGCTGAGATGGTTCATACTGGAGAGAATTAATCTTCTCTGAAAAGTATGAGTTCTTGTGATATGCGATTTAGGGCAGGTGAGGTAAAGGACCAATGAAAATCGGTAGTTTAGAATAGTCTTATAGAGAATGGAAGTGGGTGACCACACCAGGATGGCAAAGTGTTCTAGGGGTGCCACTGAGATTGGAGATGATAAATTAATGGAGGCCATAGTGATATTTTTGATCCTTAACTTCTGCAGTTTAAAAAACTAGGTAGAAGAGAAACCATCAAGATGGTTTCTTGAAGAGAAGAGAAACCATATTATTTGGTGGTGAAAGCAGTTGGAACAGGGTTGTCTGGGTTCAAATGCAGTTCTGTCACTTAAAGCTATGTAATCAAAAGCAAATCAACATTTCTGAGGCTGTTTCCTCTTCTGTAAAATGGAAGTAATAATAATAATCAATAAAAGTAGCCATTATTATGGGGGTTATTTTATTTGTCTTAAGATCTACTTCTGAACATTTGTTTTTGTGTTGTAATAAATAATATAGTTTAGCTTCAGACATTTTTAGACACAAATTTAGATATAATAAATGAATTCTTGGAAGATTCGTAACCTGATTTTATAGATGAAGGAGTTTTGTGTAAGCGTTGAAAGGCAATGTAGTGACTAATCAATAAGTCAACAACTAAATCTGCCATGTGATAAAAGATAGAATAGATAATCAATAAATGAAGACCTTCTCTGCTTCTTATCTGTTCCTGTTTATTTTTTCTTTTGCAATGCTTTGTCTAGAAAGAGTCCATACTCTCAAGTCATTATGACTAATTACCCTGTACCTCCTCATTTTCCTAAAATGTTAAAATTATTTTTAAATTTTCTTTATGGGGCTTGATTAATTCCAGGGGGTTCCACATTTTTAAACTAAGTATATATATGTACATCAGTTTAATGCTTAGAGAAATTTCTTTGTGCAATTGTCTTTCAATCCACTAGAAATTTCTGGAAAAGCTAGAAGATGCATAAGATGATGGTGCTTTAGGTGAACTAAAGCTAGGCTTTAGCATCTCATGTTGATGTTCTCCTTCATGTTTATGGCCAGAAAGAAATTTGTCTGTATTTATTTATTCTAATGGGAAAGATTTTCTAAGTTGACATACTTTCATGAAATGTAGTACTCGGCACAGATACAGTTTAGAACATGTTCTTTTCTTCCTTTTTTTTTTTTTTTTTTTT
>NW_019154086.1:50313544-50331743 GCF_002288905.1 Enhydra lutris kenyoni
AAAAAAAAAAAAAAAAAAAAAAAAAAAAAAAAAGAAGAACATGATCATATTTTTGAGTGAAATAGATTATAGCACTTTACTTCATTTTGGACTGATCTGGACATTAGATTTTGCCTTGTTGATGAATTTCTTGTCAACTTCTCAAGCATAGAAAATGAGGAAATTAACAACTTGATTTTTGGGGAGTGATTTTGAAGATCCACTAATCAAACCTACTTTTGCAAAATAAATCAGAAATATTGAAAAGAATCATTAGCATATGAATTTAGTTTTTATATGTGAAACAACTAGATTATGTAGATAATTTTATATCAGGTGAAATTATAGAGAACCTTAGATATCAGGTAAACCTTAAAATGGAAGAGTAACTTCAGTGTGGGAAAGGAGTTTAAAAGATCAAGCAGGTAATTGTTGACTTAATCTCGGTTTATTATCATAGCACATACATTTGTGCCAAAGAGCATACAGACATTAGTGTTTTTGTCAGGCACTTATAAGCAGAAACAGAAACTCTCTGCATGGCCTCCTGTTGTTGCAGTGCGTCTGTTCACCTTGTTACAGGCATGATCCCCAGGCTGTCTAAGTATACTGGTACACATCTGCATTTTTAGGTGACCACTGTGGCTTTACCTGCTTTCCCACTTGGTGAAGCCCTGTGCTTCTTTTTTTTTTTTTTAATTAAAAAAATTTTTTTTATTAAATTTTATTTTTTATAAACATATAATATATTTTTATCCCCAGGGGTACAGGTCTGTGAATCGCCAGGTTTACACACTTCACAGCACTCACCATAGCACATACCCTCCCCAATGTCCATAACCCCTCCCCCCTCTCCCAACCTCCCACCCCCATCAACCCTCAGTTTGTTTTGTGAGATTAAGAGTCACTTATGGTTTGTCTCCCTCCCAATCCCATCTTGTTTCATTTATTCTTCTCCTACCCCCTTAACCCCCCATGTTGCATCTCCTCTCCCTCATATCAGGGAGATCATATGATAGTTGTCTTTCTCCGATTGACTTACTTCGCTAAGCGTGATACCTCTAGTTCCATCCACGTCGTCGCAAATGGCAAGATTTCATTTCTTTTGATGGCTGCATAGATTCCATTGTGTATATATACCACCTCTTCTTTATCCATTCGTCTGTTGATGGACATCTAGGTTCTTTCCATAGTTTGGCTATTGTAGACATTGCTGCTATAAACATTCGGGTGCACGTGCCCCTTCGGATCACTACGTTTGTATCTTTAGGGTAAATACCCAGTAGTGCAATTGCTGGGTCATAGGGTAGTTCTATTTTCAACTTTTTGAGGAACCTCCATGCTGTTTTCCAGAGTGGTTGCACCAGCTTGCATTCCCACCAACAGTGTAGGAGGGTTCCCCTTTCTCCGCATCCTCTCCAGCATCTGTCATTTCCTGACTTGTTCATTTTAGCCATTCTGACCGGTGTGAGGTGATATCTCATTGTGGTTTTGATTTGTATTTCCCTGATGCCGAGTGATGTGGAGCACTTTTTCATGTGTCTGTTGGCCATCTGGATGTCTTCTTTGCAGAAATGTCTGTTCATGTCCTCTGCCCATTTCTTGATTGGATTATTTGTTCTTTGGGTGTTGAGTTTGCTAAGTTCTTTATAGATTTTGGACACTAGCCCTTTATCCGATATGTCATTTGCAAATATCTTCTCCCATTCTGTCAGTTGTCTTTTGGTTTTGTTAACTGTTTCCTTTGCTGTGCAAAAGCTTTTGATCTTGATGAAATCCCAATAGTTCATTTTTGCCCTTGCTTCCCTTGCCTTTGGCGATGTTCCTAGGAAGATGTTGCTGCGGCTGAGGTCGAAGAGGTTGCTGCCTGTGCTCTCCTCAAGGATTTTGATGGATTCCTTTCTCACATTGAGGTCCTTCATCCATTTTGAGTCTATTTTCGTGTGTGGTGTAAGGAAATGATCCAATTTCATTTTTCTGCATGTGGCTGTCCAATTTTCCCAACACCATTTATTGAAGAGGCTGTCTTTTTTCCATTGGACATTCTTTCCTGCTTTGTCGAAGATTAGTTGACCATAGAGTTGAGGGTCTATTTCTGGGCTCTCTATTCTGTTCCATTGATCTATGTGTCTGTTTTTGTGCCAGTACCATGCTGTCTTGATGATGACAGCTTTGTAATAGAGCTTGAAGTCCGGAATTGTGATGCCACCAACTTTGGCTTTCTTTTTCAATATTCCTTTGGCTATTCGAGGTCTTTTCTGGTTCCATATAAATTTTAGGATTATTTGTTCCATTTCTTTGAAAAAAATGGATGGTACTTTGATAGGAATTGCATTAAATGTGTAGATTGCTTTAGGTAGCATAGACATTTTCACAATATTTATTCTTCCAATCCAGGAGCATGGAACATTTTTCCATTTCTTTGTGTCTTCCTCAATTTCTTTCATGAGTACTTTATAGTTTTCTGTGTATAGATTCTTAGTCTCTTTGGTTAGGTTTATTCCTAGGTATCTTATAGTTTTGGGTGCAATTGTAAATGGGATTGACTCCTTAATTTCTCTTTCTTCTGTCTTGTTGGTGTTGAGAAATGCAACTGATTTCTGTGCATTGATGTTATATCCTGACACTTTACTGAATTCCTGTACAAGTTCCAGCAGTTTTGGAGTGGAGTCTTTTGGGTTTTCCACATATAGTATCATATCATCTGCAAAGAGTGATAGTTTGACTTCTTCTTTGCCGATTTGGATGCCTTTAATTTCCTTTTGTTGTCTGATTGCTGAGGCTAGGACTTCAAGTATTATGTTGAATAGCAATGGTGATAATGGACATCCCTGCCACGTTCCTGACCTTAGCGGAAAAGCTTTCAGTTTTTCCTCCATTGAGAATGATATTTGCGGTGGGTTTTTCATAGATGGTTTTGATAATATTGAGGTACGTGCCCTCTATCCCTACACTTTGAAGAGTTTTGATCAGGAAGGGATGCTGTACTTTGTCAAATGCTTTTTCAGCATCTATTGAGAGTATCATATGGTTCTTGTTCTTTCGTTTATTAATGTGTTGTATCACATTGATTGATTTGCGGATGTTGAACCAACCTTGCAGCCCTGGAATAAATCCCACTTGGTCATGGTGAATAATCCTTTTAATGTACTGTTGAATCCTATTGGCTAGTATTTTGGTGAGAATTTTTGCATCTGTGTTCATCAAGGTTATTGGTCTGTAGTTCTCTTTTTTGATGGGATCCTTGTCTGGTTTTGGGATCAAGGTGATGCTGGCCTCATAAAATGAGTTTGGAAGTTTTCCTTCCATTTCTATTTTTTGGATCAGTTTCAGGAGAATAGGAATTAGCTCTTCTTTAAATGTTTGGTAGAATTCCCCCGGGAAGCCGTCTGGCCCTGGGCTTTTGTTTGTTTGGAGATTTTTGATGACTGTTTCAATCTCCTTACTGGTTATGGGTCTGTTCAGGCTTTCTATTTCTTCCTGGTTCAGTTGTGGTAGTTTATATGTCTCTAGGAATGCATCCATTTCTTCTAGGTTGTCAAATTTGTTGGCATAGAGTTGCTCATAGTATGTTCTTATAATTGTCTGTATTTCTTTGGTGTTAGTTGTGATCTCTCCTCTTTCATTCATGATTTTATTTATTTGGGTCCTTTCTCTTTTCTTTGTGATAAGTCTGGCCAGGGGTTTATTAATCTTATTAATTCTTTCAAAGAACCAGCTCCTAGTTTCATTGATTTGTTCTATTGTTTTTTTGGTTTCTATTTCATTGATTTCTGCTCTGATCTTTATGATTTCTCTTCTCCTGCTGGGTTTAGGGTTTCTTTCTTGTTCTTTCTCCAGCTCCTTTAGGTGTAGGGTTACGTTGTGTACCTGAGACCTTTCTTGTTTCTTGAGAAAGGCTTGTACCGCTATATATTTTCCTCTCAGGACTGCCTTTGTTGTGTCCCACAGATTTTGAACCGTTGTGTTTTCATTATCATTTGTTTCCATGAATTTTTTCAACTCTTCTTTAATTTCCTGGTTGACCCATTCATTCTTTAGAAGGATGCTGTTTAGTCTCCATGTATTTGGGTTCTTTCCAAATTTCCTCTTGTGATTGAGTTCTAGCTTCAGAGCATTGTGGTCTGAAAATATGCAGGGAATGATTCCAATCTTTTGATAACGGTTGAGACCTGATTTAGGACCAAGAATGTGATCTATTCTGGAGAATGTTCCATGTGCACTAGAGAAGAATGTGTATTCTGTTGCTTTGGGATGAAATGTTCTGAATATATCTGTGATGTCCATCTGGTCCAGTGTGTCATTTAAGGCCTTGATTTCCTTGTTGATCTTTTGCTTGGATGATCTGTCCATTTCAGTGAGGGGAATGTTAAAGTCCCCTACTATCATTGTATTATTGTCGATGTGTTTCTTTGATTTTGTTATTAATTGGTTTATATAGTTGGCTGCTCCCACGTTAGGGGCATAGATATTTAAAATTCTTAGATCTTCTTGTTGGACAGTTCCTTTGAGTATGATATAGTGTCCTTCCTCATCTCTTATTATAGTCTTTGGCTTAAAATCTAATTGATCTGATATAAGGATTGCCACTCCTGCTTTCTTCTGATGTCCATTAGCATGGTAAATTCTTTTCCACCCCCTCACTTTAAATCTGGAGGTGTCTTCGGGTTTAAGATGAGTTTCTTGTAGGCAACATATAGATGGGTTTTGTTTTTTTATCCATTCTGATACCCTGTGTCTTTTGATTGGGGCATTTAGCCCATTAACATTCAGGGTAAGTATTGAGAGATATGAATTTAGTGCCATTGTATTGCCTGTAAGGTGACTGTTATTGTATATTGTCTCTGTTTCTTTCTGATCTACTACTTTTAGGGTCTCTCTTTGCTTAGAGGACCCCTTTCAATATTTCCTGTAGAGCTGGTTTGGTGTTTGCAAATTCTTTCAGTTTTTGTTTGTCCTGGAAGCTTTTAATCTCTCCTTCTATTTTCAATGATAGCCTAGCTGGATATAGTATTCTTGGCTGCATGTTTTTCTCGTTTAGTGCTCTGAATATATCATGCCAGCTCTTTCTGGCCTGCCAGGTCTCTGTGGATAAGTCTGCTGCCAATCTAATATTTTTACCATTGTAAAAGTTACAGACTTCTTTTCCCAGGCTGCTTTCAGGATCTTCTCTTTGTCACTAAGACTTGTAAATTTTACTATTAGGTGACCAGGTGTGGACCTATTCTTATGGATTTTGAGGGGGGTTCTCTGAACCTCCTGGATTTTGATGCTTGTTCCCTTTGCCATATTGGGGAAATTCTCTCCAATAATTCTCTCCAATATACCTTCTGCTCCCCTCTCTGTTTCCTCTTCTTCTGGAATCCCAATTATTCTAATGTTGTTTCGTCTTATGGTGTCACTTATCTCTCGAATTCTCCCCTCGTGGTCCAGTAGCTGTTTGTCCCTCTTTTGCTCAGCTTCTTTATACTCTGTCATTTGGTCTTCTATATCGCTAATTCTTTCTTCTGCCTCATTTATCCTAGCAGTGAGAGCCTCCATTTTTGATTGCACCTCATTTATAGCTTTTTTGATTTCAACTTGGTTAGATTTTAGTTCTTTTATTTCTCCAGAAAGGGCTTTTATATCTCCCGAGAGTGTTTCTCTAATATCTTCCATGCCTTTTTTGAGCCCGGCTAGAACCTTGAGAATCGTCATTCTGAACTCTAGATCTGACATATTACCAATGTTTGTATTGATTAGGTCCCTAGCCTTTGGTACTGCCTCTTGGTCTTTTTTTTGTGGTGAATTTTTCCGCCTTGTCATTTTGTTCAGATAAGAGTATATGAAGGAGCAAGTAAAATACTAAAAGGGTGGCAACAACCCCAGGAAAATATGCTTTAGCCAAATCAGAAGAGATCCAAATCGTGAGGGGGGAGAAAGGGGATAAAAAGAGGTTCAGAAAGAAAAAAAAAAAAAAAAAGAAAAAAGGAAAAAGAAACAATTAAAAAAAGAAAACCAATTAAGAAAAAATATAAAAAGGAAAAAATATATATATGTATTAGATAAACTAGTTAAAAAACGTTAAAAAAGAAAAGGGTAAAAGTTAAAAAAAATTTAGCAGAAGAAGAAAAATAAATTGAAAAAGAAAAAAAAATTAAAAATTAACTTAACTGCAAGGCTAAAGAATCATGGGGAGAAAGCCATGAGTTCCGTGCTTTGCTTTCTCCTCCTCTGGAATTCTCCTGCTCTCCTTGGTATTGAAACTACACTCCTTGGTAAGTTAACTTGGTCCTGGCTGGGTTTCTTGTTGATCTTCTGGGGGAGGGGCCTGTTGTAGTGATTCTCAAGTGTCTTTGCCCTGGGCGGAGTTGCACCGCCCTTACACGGGCCGGTCTGAGTAATCTGCTCGGGTTTGCTTTCGGGAGCTTTTGTTCCCTGAGCGCTTTCCGTAGAGTTCCGGAGGGCGGGAATGAAGATGGCGGCCTCTCGGTCTCCGCCTGGAAGAGCCGAGAGCCCTGGGTCCCACTCCTCAGTGCGCCCTCAGAGAATAGCGCCCAATTACTCCCGTCACCCTGGCCTCTGGTCGCGCTCCGAGCTGACCGAGCCTGCGACCGGTTCAAGGTAACCCCGAACTTAGAGCTTACTCCTCGGCTCTGTCTCTGTAGCCGGCTTCCCCGTTCTACTACCTGTAAGCTCTGCGACACTCAGACACCCCCGATCCTTCTGTGACCCTGCGGGACCTGAGGCCACGCTGACCCCGCATGGGCTTCACCCCGGTTAAGCCTCTGGAGCGATGTCCCTCAGTGGAACAGACTTTTAAAAGTCCCGATTTTGGGGCGCCTGGGTGGCTCAGTGGGTTAAAGCCTCTGCCTTCGGCTCAGGTCATGATCCCAGGGTCCTGGGATCGAGTCCCACATCGGGCTCTCTGCTTAGCTGGGAGCCTGCTTCTCTCTCTCTCTCTCTCTCTGCCTGCCTCTCTGCCTACTTGTGATCTCTGTCAAATAAATAAATAAAACTTAAAAAAAAAAAAAAAAGTCCCGATTTTGTGCTCCGTTGCTCCGCTGCTTGCCGGGAGCCGGCCCCTCCCCCCGCGGTCTATCTTCCCGTCGCTTTGGATTCAGTTCTCCGCCAGTCCTACCTTTCAGAAAGTGGTTGATTTTCTGTTTCTAGAGTTGCTGTTCTTCTTCTCTTCACTCTCCCGTTGGATCTGTAGGTGTTTGCAATCTTTAGATAAGCTATCTAGCTGATCCCCTGCTACCTGAAGTAGTCTCAGCCTGCTACTTCTCCGCCATCTTGACTCTTCAGCAAGCCCTGTGCTTCTAATGGCTCACATTGATCTCTTGATTCTGTGGTTAATTAAGATGTATTTTGCAGCAACAGCCCACAGGTTCCAAGGCTCAAAGGATTAGTCGATAGTTGCCTTGTCGCTCTGTTGTTAACAGGGCAAACTGTCTTAAAGATATAGTCTGTTTCCTATATTATGTGCATTTTCTTATATTTGAAGAGATTTGATGCACAGCCATCACAGTCAGGGATGGAGATAGATAGCTGTGATAAGGTAGAAACCTAAGGGGACTGGTATTCTAATTCTTGATCATAGCATTACACATGGGGAAAACTTGGACAGACTTAATCTGTGTGAACCTATGTCTTCATCTAAATTTAAAAAATGGCATCTCTTGCTACCGATGACATAGTATTATTTTAAGCATCAGCTTCATTAGAGTACGAGAAAGTACTTTGAATTCTATGACACATTATGCATGAGCCTGGGAATAGGCATAAATTGAAAAAAAAAATAAAGATATTACTTTAAAATACAAAGAGGAAGAGAATGAGATATAGATTGGGGGGAGACTAAAATGAGAAGTCATGGGCTTTTTAGGGAAAAAAATGCAGGGGAGTAAAAGGGACAAAAGCTGTGGTTCTACAGGTAAATGAGGGCCCCATGTAGGGGCATAGAAATAAAGAAGCATGGGAGTAGAAGCACGAAGTGAAACAAGGGGAGGGTGTTTACTTTTTAAGAGGTCCAATCCATTGGGACTGTTGCTCTGCCTAAATTCTAGGTATTTGTGTGCCAAAGGACTATTATTGTCTGTTGTTGGTAATGCAGCTTCGCAAGGATCCTGTTGATGGTATGGCAAAATGAATAGTTCCTTACTTTTCTAGAAGCTGTAGCTGGCAGAATACAACAGACTCAAGGTCATTATCTAAATGGACTTCACAGTTCTCATGGCCATAACTCCCTTGCAAGTAGTGCAGGCTTAACCTTCAACAAATCTGGCAAATGGTGCTTACTATTACTGCATTGGTCTAGTACTGGATTTATATGTCCCTGAAAGGAGGAGCCTTTTTGGTTACTAGCAGCTAAGCTATTGCATGTAGACTAAAGAAAAGGGGCAACAGAGTTTGAATACTTTGGTAAGGAAATACTTGGTTACTCAAGAGCTGGCCTTTTCTTTTCTTTTCTTCTTTTTTTTTTTTTTAAGATTTTATTTATTTATTTGACGACAGAGATCACAAGTAGGCAGAGAGGCAGGCAGAGAGAGAGAGGGGGAAGCAGGGGGGGCTCGATCCCAGGACCCTGGGATCATGACCTGAGCTGAAGGCAGAGGCTTTAACCTACTGAGCCACCCAGGCGCCCCAAGAGCTGGCCTTTTCAAAGAAATAGAAATTTCTTGTTTGTTTTCAAGATGTAGATGTGAAGGAAAGAAAAGAATGATTCACTTATTTCATTGACCACCACAGAATCTATTTCAGTGAGTTAAGGTAAATTCACACCTAACTAGCTGTGTAGGTAGACACAGATGTGGAGGAGGATGGATTTTCTATGTTGTTTGACTAATACTATATATCCGTCCCTACTAGCAGAGCTAAATCACTTCATGAAACTGGAAAGAAACTGGACTTTAAGATTTAGTTAACTGTTGGGTAAATTTGTCCACAGTTGTGTAAAATTACATAACGATTTTTTTTTTTTTAATGTGGTCCATATTTGGAAAGTGCAGGGTTTTTTCTTCTGCTTTGAACTCTCAAATAAATGAATGGATCAGGTGACTTTATGAAGACTAATTTCTTCTCTATGATTTTGCACTCATGATGGATACAGAGGAAACACGTTAATGACATTACATGTCAACATGTCTATTAGGATTACCACATTTGCTGATATAATCTAAATTAATGCTTTAGAATCACATATGGAAACTACCAAATGTCTGTCAGCACAATGAATGCTGAGTGGTTTATCCCTCCTTGAGGAGTTATTTATCCCTTCTCCCAAATTATTGTCCCAAAAGGACATTAAGTCTTTGTTGCCTGAGTCTCAATAGAATGCAATTCAGGGATAAATTCTAGATAGAGATATAAAGAAAACTGATTTATAATATTGCACATTCCTTCGGAAGTATGGTAGATATTTAGAATTGGAGGACTTAACAGTCCATGTTTAAAGATTTGTGAACAACCCAGAGGCCCATTTCAAGGAATAATTTATAATATTGTCAAGTCTAGGATTTGAAGCACATGCTGGAGCTAGGTGTATGAAGGCCAGTCACCACCTTGTCACCTAGGGACGCCACTTCACCGTGAATCCATTTATGTCCATGGACTCTGAAATTCTCACTAAGGGTCACTTTACACTTTATGGGTAGAATAATATAATAGCCACGAGTTTGGGAATTAGATAGAAGGTCTTAGAGGTAACTTGTAAAAATATTAAGGGCGATTTTTTTTTTTTAAAGCTTAATCACTCTATTATCTTTATCTTAACTTCTCCTTCCCTCGCTCCCAGAAATTTCTGCATAGGACTAAAGCCAGAACACCACATGGATGTCAAATATAAATTTATTTAGTAAGTAAGCAGACAAGCTGTAATTTAAATCCATATCTGACTTCCCAACCCATGGATCCTATTACACTGTGTGACTCAATTTTGACACATCCAGTTTCGTGCACTGCACTTAGGAGTTCAGTTCTCTCCCAATTGCAAATTCTAAGACCCTGCTTACCCCTCTCTCTTCACAGCTAGAGAATCTTTAGTTAAAGTGTATTTTGCTACTTTGAGTATAGACTCTTCTTTCTCCCAGATAACACAGTGCCCTCTTGGGATGGGACTACCTGGTGGTAAAGGGAGCAGAAAGTCAGGGACTATCCGATTCTGGTCTACTTTGATTTCTCAAAGATTAGACAGTTTTCTAAACATAAGCCTTTTGCACTTGGGGAGTTCAATGTTGGCTTTCTGGAGTATTCTGAATCTTGCTTTTGTGGAAGCAGAGCCCTGGGTCATTCTTAAAAACACACTTCCTAGAGAGAAGTTGTCTGTCTCCAAAATCCCACAGGCATCTCTACACTTACACCGAGAAAGAAGCTGCTAATGGAGTTTAAAAGGTTACCTTCATTAACTAAAAATAAATGTAAAGTGAATGGCCTTCCTTCAGAGAAGGAGCATTCAGAATGGGCAGTGTTAAAATGAAATGAAAGATAGTTTTGTCTTTGTGATGTTTTTCCACCGTGTTTTCCCCGCTTCTATTTGTAAATGTCAGCCATCTCAGAGTCCTCTCTGGAACCTGATTAAGCTTGGGGGCCTTCGTAATGTTTGAAGGTAAGCTTAGATCAATTTCTTGCATCTTTTCTGCCATGTAAATCATTTATTGGGACGAGTATTTTACAAAGCCAGGCAAGAGAAAACTCATGAAAAATAAATATGTTAAAATACACTATGCTGTCCTGAAGCACGCTTCTAGGCTTCATCACATTTAAACTGTCCCTGGCAGTTAGAACATTTCCCCTCATTTGGTCTCACTGTGGCCAGTTGAACTCAGTTAATACATAGTGCCACTGAGGCCGAAGCACGCATTTTATTTCTTCATTTATCATTTGATTCACTCTGTTCTGTGGCCACAGATTTCTTGATCTGATCCAGCAAGCAAAATGGAAGTTAGCCATCACAAAAGGGAGGGAGCCAGACGAGGTGGATAGATCCAAATTTACTCAGTCCTATTGATAACAAAATAAACAAGCAAAGAAAGAAAAGCAAGGAAGACACCTTACCTGGTGGCCATGAAGTCTTATTTTTTAAGAAGAACAAAGTATACATTATACACATTCAAGTGTAAAGTTCTCTAAAAGTTATTTTTAATCAGTACATAAAATTATAAGAATTGGTTTTCTAGGGGCGCCTGGGTGGCTCAGTGGGTTAAAAGCCTCTACCTTTGGCTCAGGTCATGATCTCAGGGTCCTGGGATCAAGTCCTGCATCGCCCTCTCTGCTCAGCAGGGAGCCTGCTTCCCGCCCCCCCCCCCCCCCTGCCTCCCCCTCCCCCTCCTTGTGATCTCTGCCTGTCAAGTAAAAAAAAAAAATCTTAAAAAAAAAAAAAAAAAAAAGAATTGGTTTTCTAGGGGCACCTGAGTGGCTCAGTGGGTTAGGCATCCAAGTCTTGATTTTGGCTGGGGTTATGATCTCAGCACCCTGGGATCAAGCCCCTGGTAGGCTCCCTGATCAATGGGGAATCTGGGATTCTCCCTCCCTCTCACCAGCTGCCCCTCCCCCCTCTCTAAGATAAATAAATCTTAAAAAAAAAAAAATTCTTTCGGGGCACCTGGATGGCTCAGTGGGTTATAGCCTCTGCCTTTGGCTCAGGTCATGATCCCAGGGTCCTGGGATCGAGACCTGCATCAGGCTCTCTGCTCAGCAGGGAGCCTGCTTCTTCCTCTCTCTCTCTCTGCCTGCCTCTCTGCCTACTTGTGATCTCTATCAAATAAATAAAATCTTTAAAAAAAATTAGGTTCCTAATATTGAATCTGTTTTGCAACTCATTATTCTAGTTTAATGCTCATAAACTGTCTGTCAGCATTGGTAGAATTATTCCCATTTTACTGATAAAGGAACCAAGACTACACAGTATTCCTGAGGTCATACAATTAGTAAAGAGGGAACCAGGCTTCAAATCAGGTCCATCTGAAATTTGAAAACTAATTGATGAGATGAGATTTTGTAGATAGTCCAAGTCTAGACGGAGGAAGAAAAACCGAACTGGAAATGTGTCTAAAGCAGAAGTATGTCAGTCCTGTTAGGAGGCGAACAGGCAGGATCCGAGACAATCAGAGCAACATTGCAGAATGAAGGGCTCTGATTCTCAGAATACCAAAGAATGTAAATTAGAGGAAGAGTCTGCTAAATTTCTCTTGTGGATGACACCCTCTCTTGGTTGTGCCATCTTGACTGGTTCTTGATTAAATCTCTCCAGAGCTCTCCTTTGGGGAATATGTGTGGATTCTCTGATGATGTCTTTTGTCAAGAAGAAGAACTCAGAAAGTTTCTGATTGTCATTTCATTCCCAGAAGCATTTAATAGATTGAATTAATAACTCTTTTCTCTACCTTGCTCCTTCACTCCACCCAGTCCATCTGCTACACTGCTATATATTAATCCAAGGAGAATTTGGCATTCATCAAGTCGCTGCTCGATTCAAGAATATCAAGGGCTCATCCGTATTTTCCAGGTGTTAGCTGTCCAGTCACATTTGCAACCCTTCCCTCAGCACATATATCCTTTGCTGCAAGCGCATCCTCCTTTTTGTAAGGCACAGCCCCACCTGCCCACCTTCGATGAAGTGTTTCCATTGTCTTGAATTTTCTTTCCAACTCTGACTAAATGTTGGAGTGAAGTTGTTTAAATTTTTTTTTAGTACACAGAAATCAGAGGGAAGTATAAAGAATTATTAAAAATGATATACATAACCTCAAAAGCTACAAAACCACTATAAGCCTTTTTACATCTTGTTTTATATTTTCATCAATTATATATATATATTATATATATTGAAGTTGTATATAATTTAAATGGTTTTGTGTCATCTTCTTGATGTGGTAGACATTTTTCTATATCATTGTTTTTAAGAACTTCAGTGTTTGGATAATATCCCATCATACCTAATTTATAGAAGTACTACCGTGTTATTTGACAGTTTAACCCCTAATTTTCCCTATCTTAATCTTGTGGTACACTTTTATGCAAATATTTGTATCTTTGATTCTGTCCTTGGGATGGAAACTTAAGTATAAAAATACTGTTTCTTTTTTTTTCTTTTTTTTTTTTTTTTTAAGATTTTACTTATTTGACAGAGAGAGTCACAGCAAGAGAGGGAACACAAGCAGAGAGAGATAGAGGGAGAAGCAGTCTTCCCCGCCGAGCAGAGAGCCTCATGCAGGTCTATCAGAAGACCCTGGGATCATGACCTGAGTCAAAGGCAAACACTTAATGACTGAGCCACCTAGGCACCCCGAAAGTACTGTTTCTAATAATATGAATGGTTTTCAGTTTCACATCAAGTGAATATAATAATTTTATCTGAACTCACCCCTAATGCTAAGCATTATTTTTTAATGTTTGTCAATTTGATAAACTTATTGTGATTTTAATTTTCCTTTATTTGATATTTAGTAGACTTAAACTTTTAAAAACATACTAGTTACCTAATTTTTCTTCAGTGGTTTAATTTTATGGTCTCTGCCTATTTTCTTGCTCTTAAAAAAGGAATATATAAAAAGAGAAAATAAAAATTAAAAAGTTTTGTTCTTCCTAAATTTTCTAAGATTTTTGAAATTAGAAAAAAATCAGTAAACCTAATTAAAGTCATAATTTTAATCAGATAGTACTATAATTGCTTTAAAAAATTAATGAATTGGTGCCATATAAACGGTTGGTTGCCCTGTTTTCTATTTGTAAGAGAACTTGGATTTCTGAACCAGGAAGTAGGAAGTAAAGGATTAATAAAGTAAGTATTGTTCTTTTTTCTCTTTATCCCTTCAGGTAGGAAGACTGGTGTCTTTTTTTTTTTTTTTATTGTGTTATGTTAATCACCATAAAATATATCATTAGTTTTTGATGTAATGTTCCAGGATTCATTGTTTATTTACAACACCCAATGCTCCATGCAGTAGTGCCCTCCTTAATACCCACCACCAGGCTCACCCATCCCCCTACCGCCCCTCCCCTCTAAAACCCTCAGTTTGTTTTCAGAGTCTGTAGTCTCTCGTGGTTCATCTCCAATTTCCCCCCCTTCACTTTTCCTTTCCTTCTCCTAATGTCTGCCATGTTATTCCTTATGTTCCACAAGTAAGTGAAACCACATGATAATTGACTCTCTCTGTTTGACTTATTTCACTCCACATAATCTCCTCCAGTCCCATCCATGTTGATGCAAAAGTTGAGTATACATCCTTTCTGATGGCTGAGTAATATTCCATTGTATATATGGACCATATCTTTATCCATTCGTCTGTTGAAGGACATCTCAGTTTTTTTCTTTTTTTTAATTTATTTTCAGCATAACAGTATTTATTATTTTTGCACCACACCCAGTGCTCCATGCAATCCGTGCCTCTCTAATACCCACCACCTGGTTCCCTCAAGCTCCCACCCCCCGCCGCTTCAAACCCCTCAGATTGTTTTTCAGAGTCCATAGTCTCTCATGGTTCACCTCCCCTTCCAATTTCCCTTAACTCCCTTCTCCTCTCCATCTCCCCTTGTCCTCCATGCTATTTGTTATGCTCCACAAATAAGTGAAACCATATGATAATTGACTCTCTCTGCTTGACTTATTTCACTCTCTTCCAGTCACGTCCATGTTGCTACAAAAGTTGGGTATTCATCCTTTCTGATGGAGGCATGATACTCCATAGTGTATATGGACCACATCTTCCTTATCCATTCGTCCGTTGAAGGGCATCTTGGTTCTTTCCACAGTTTGACAACTGTGGCCGTTGCTGCTATAAACATTGGGGTACAGATGGCCCTTCTTTTCACTACATCTGTATCTTTGGGGTAAATACCCAGTAGTGCAATTGCAGGGTCATAGAGAAGCTCTATTTTTAATTTCTTGAGGAATCTCCCCACTGTTCTCCAAAGAGGCTGCACCAACTTGCATTCCCACCAACAGTGTAAGAGCATTCCCCTTTCTCCACATCCCCTCCAACACATGTTGTTTCCTGTCTTGCTAATTTTTGCCATTCTAACTGGTGTAAGGTGGTATCTCAATGTGGTTTTAATTTGAATCTCCCTGATGGCTAGTGATGATGAACATATTTTCATGTGTCTGATAGCCATTTGTATGTCTTCATTGGGGAAGTGTCTGTTCATATCTTCTGCCCATTATTTGATATGATTATCTGTTTTGTGTGTGTTGAGTTTGAGGAGTTCTTTATAGATCCTGGATATCAACCTTTTGTCTGTACTGTCATTTGCAAATATATTCTCCCATTCCGTGGGTTGCCTCTTTGTTTTCTTGACTGTTTCCTTTGCTGTGCAGAAGCTTTTGATTTTGATGAAGTCCCAAAAGTTTATTTTCGCTTTTGTTTCCTTTGCCTTGGGAGACATATCTTGAAAGAAGTTGCTGTGGCTGATATGGAAGAGATTACTGCCTATGTTCTCCTCCAGGATTCTGATGGATTCCTGTCTCACGTTGAGGTCTTTTATCCATTTTGAGTTTATCTTTCTGTACGGTGTAAGAGAATGGTCGAGTTTCATTCTTCTACATATAGCTGTCCAGTTTCCCCATCACCATTTATTGAAGACACTGTCTTTTTTCCACTGTATATTTTTTCCTGTTTGTCGAAGATTATTTGCCCATAGAGTTGAGGGTCCATATCTGGGCTCCCTCCCAAAAAACAAGAGTCCAGGACCTGACAGATTCCCTGGGGAATTCTACCAAACTTTCAAAGAAGAAATAACACCTATTTTCCTGAAGCTGTTTCAAAAAATTGAAGCAGAAGGAAAACTTCCAAACTCTTTCTATGAAGCCAGCATTACCCTGATCCCCAAACCAGGCAAAGACCCTACCAAAAAGGAGAATTTCAGACCAATATCACTGATGAATATGGATGCTGAGATTCTCAACAAGATCCTAGCAAACAGGATCCAACAGCACATTAAAAAGATTATCCACCATGACCAGGTGGGATTCATTCCTGGGCTACAAGGATGGTTCAACATTCGCAAATCAATCAATGTGATAGGACAAATTAATATGAGAAGAGAGAAGAACCACATGGTCCTCTCAATTGACGCAGAAAAAGCATTTGACAAAATCCAGCATCCGTTCCTGATTAAAACACTTCAAAGTATAGGGATCGAGGGAACATTCCTGAACTTCATAAAATCTATCTATGAAAGACCCACAGCAAATATCATCCTCAATGGGAAAAAGCTTGCAGCCTTCCTGTTGAGATCAGGAACACAAGGATGCCCACTCTCACCACTCTTGTTCAACATAATATTAGAAGTCCTAGCAACAGCAATCAGACAACAAAGAGAAATAAAAGTTATCCAAATTGGCAGTGAAGAAGTCAAACTCTCTCTCTTCACAGATGATATGATTCTTTATATGGAAAACCCAAAAGACTCCACGCCCAAACTACTAGAACTCATATAGCAACTCAGTAACGTGGCAGGATACAAAGTCAATATATAGAAATCAGTGGCTTTCTTATACACTAACAATGAAAATACAGATAGGGAAATTAGAGAATTGATTCCATTTACTATAGCACCAAGAACCATAAGATACCTGGGAATAAACCTAACCAAAGAGGTAAAGGATCTGTACTCGAGGAACTACAGAAAACTTATGAAAGAAATTGAAGAAGGCACAAAAAGATGGAAGACCATTCCATGCTCTTGGATTGGAAGAATAAACATTGTTAAAATGTCTATATTGCCTAGAGCAATCTATACTTTTAATGCCATTCCGATCAAAATTCCACCGGTATTCTTCAAAGAGCTGGAGCAAATAATCCAAAAATTTGTATGGAATCAGAAGAGACCCCGAATCGCTAAGGATATGTTGAAAAACAAAAGTAAAACTGGGGGCATCACGTTACCTGATTTCAAGCTTTACTACAAAGCTGTGATCACCAAGACAGCATGGTACTGGCATAAAAACAGACACATAGACCAGTGGAACAGAGTAGAGAGTCCATATATGGACATCTCAGTTTTGTTTTTAAGTAGGCTCCACGCCCAGTGGGGAGCCCACTGCTGGGATAGAATTCCAATCCTGAGATCAAGACCTGAGCTGAGATCAAGAGATGGATGCTTAACCCACTAAGCCTCCCAGGTGCCCCAGGAAGATTGATCTTAATGCAGAAGAAGAGTAGGCTTCCATCTCTTTTTCTTCATCTTATTCTAGACCCTGGAGGAAAAATGGTTTTTCTTAAATTTTAGGTGTTACTCATAATCTGGGTCTGTTTTCTTTATTATTTATTTATTTTTTATTAACTTATAATGTATTATTAGCCCCAGGGGTACAGGTCTGTGAATTGTCAGGCTCACACACTTCATATCACTCATCATAGCACATACCCTACCCAATGTCCATAACCCAACCACCCTTTCCTTACCTCCCTACCCCCTCCCCCGGCAAGCCTCAGTTTTTTTGTGTGAGATTAAGAATCTCTTATGGTTTGTCTCCTTCCTGATCCCATCTTGTTTAATTTATTCCATCCCTACCCCCCCCCCCGATGTTGCCTCTCAAATTCCTCACATCAGGGAGATATATGATAATTGTCTTTCTCTGATTTGACTTATTTTGCTTAGCATAATACTCTCTAGTTCCATCCACACCATTGCACAAATGGCAAGATATCATTTCTTTTGATGGCTGCATAGTATTCCATTGTGTGTGTGTGTGTGTGTGTGTGTGTGTGTGTATACATACAACACTTCTCCTTTATCCATTCACCTGTTGATGGGCATCTAGGTTCTTTGATAGTTCGGCTATTGTGGACATTGCTGCTATAAACATTCGGGTACACGTGCCCCTTTGGATCACTACATTTCTATTTTTAGGTTAAATACTCAATAGTGCATTTGCTGGGTTGTAGGGTAGCTCTATTTTCAAATTTTTGGGGAATCTCCATGCTGCCTTCCAGAGTGGCTGCACCAGCTTGCATTCCCACCAACCGTGGAGCAGGGTTCCCCTTTCTCCACATCCTTGCCAGCATCTGTCATTTCCTGACTTGTTAATTTTAGCCATTCTGACTGGTGTGAGGTGGTATCTCATTGTGGTTTTGATTTGTATTTCCCTGATGCCAAGTGATGTTGAGCACTTTTTCATGTGTCTTTTGGCCATCTGGACGTCTTCTTTGCAGAAATATCTGTTCATGTCCTCTGCCCCTTTCATGATTGGACTGTATGTTCTTTGGGTGTTGAGTTTGATAAGTTCTTTATAGATTTTGGA
>NW_019154086.1:50331843-50351213 GCF_002288905.1 Enhydra lutris kenyoni
CTCATTGTGGTTTTGATTTGTATTTCCCTGATGCCAAGTGATGTTGAGCACTTTTTCATGTGTCTTTTGGCCATCTGGACGTCTTCTTTGCAGAAATATCTGTTCATGTCCTCTGCCCCTTTCATGATTGGACTGTATGTTCTTTGGGTGTTGAGTTTGATAAGTTCTTTATAGATTTTGGATACTATCCCTTTATCTGACATGTCATTTGCAAATATCTTCTCCCATTCTGTCAGTTGTCTTTTGGTTTTGTGGACTGTTTCCTTTGCTGTGCAAAAGCTTTTGATCTCAATGAAGTCCCAATAGTTCATTTTTGCCCTTGCTTCCCTTTTCTTTGGCAGTGTTTCTAGGAAGAAGTTCCTGTGTCTGAGGTCGAAGAGGTTGCTGCCTTTGTTCTCCTCAAGGATTTTGATGGATTCCTCTCTCACATTGAGGTTTTTTCATCCATCTGGAGTCTATTTTTGTGTGTGGTGTAAGGAAATGGTCTAGTTTCATTTTTCTGCATGTGGCTGTCCAATTTTCCTAATACTGTTTGTTGAAGAGACTGTCTTTTTTCCATTGGACATTCTTTCCTGCTTTGTCAAAGATTAGTTGATCATAGAGTTGAGGGTCCATTTCTGGGCTCTCTATTCTGTTCCACTGATGTATGTGTCTGTTTTTGGGCCAGTAACATACTGTCTTGATGATGACAGCTTTGAAATAGAGCTTGAAGTCTGGAATTGTGATGCCACCAACTTTGGATTTCTTTTTGAACATTCCTGTGGTTATTTTTCTGGTTCTATATAAATTTTAGGGTTATTTGTTTCATTTCTTTGAAAAAAATTGATGGTATTTTGATAGGGATTGAATTAAGTGTGTGGATTGCTTTAGGTAGTGTAGACATTTTTACAATATTTTCACAATATTTGTTCTTCCAATCCATGAGCATGGAACGTTTTTCCATCTCTTTATGTCTTCCTCAATTTCTTTCATGAGTACTTTATAGTTTTCTGAGTACAGATCCTTCGCCTCTTTGGCTAGGTTTATACCTCGGTATCTTATGGTTTTGGGTGCAATTGTAAAGAGGTAGAGTCCTTAATTTCTCTTTCTTCTGTCTTGTTGTTGGTGTATAGAAATGCAACTGATTTCTGTGCATTGATTTAATTTACTGACACTTTACTGAATTCCTATACATGTTCTAGCAGATATGGAGTGCAGTCTTTTGGGTTTTCCACATAAAGTGTCATATCATGGGGCGCCTGGGTGGCTCAGTGGGTTAAGGCCTCTGCTTTCGGCTTGGGTCATGATCCCAGGGCCCTGGGATCGAGCCCCACGTTGGGCTCTCTGCTCAGCAGGGAGCTTGCTTCCCTTCCTTTCTCTCTCTCTGCCTGCCTCTCTGCCTACTTGTGATCTCTGTCTGTCAAATAAATAGATAAAATCTTTAAAAAAAAAAGTGTCATATCATCCGCAAAGAGTGATAGTTTGACTTCTTCTTTGCTGATTTGGATGCCTTTAATTTCTTATTGTTGTCTGACTGCTGAGTCTAGGACTTCTAGTACTATGTTGAATAGCAGTGGTGATAATGGACATCCCTGCTGTGTTCCTGACCTTAGAGGAAAAGCTCTCAGTTTTTTCCCATTGAGAATGATATTCTCAGTGGGTTTTTCATAGATGACTTTGATGATATTGAGGTATGTACCCTCTATTCTTACACTTTGAAGATATTTGATCAAGAATGGATGCTGTACTTAGTCAAATGCTTTTTCAGCATCTATTTAGAGTATCATATAGTTCTTCTTCTTCTTTTTTTTAATGTATTGTATCACATTCATTGATTTGTTGATGTTGCACCCACCTTGCAGCCCAGGAATAAATCCCACTTGGTCGTGGTGAATAATCCTTTTAATGTACTGTGGATGCTATTGGCTAGTATTATGCTGAGAATTTTCGCATCTTTGTTCATCAAGGATATTGGTCTGTAATTCTCTTTTTTGTTGGGGTCTTTGTCGGGTTTTGGCATCAAGGTAATGCTGGTCTCATCAAATGAGTTTGGACGTTTTCCATTTCTATTTTTGGAACAATTTCAGGAGAATAGGTATTAATTCTTCTTTAAATATTTGGTAGTATTCCCCTGGGAAGCCGTCTGGCCCTGGGCTCTTGTTTGTTGGGAGATTTTTGATGACTGCTTCAATCTCCTTACTGGTTATGGAATTGTTCAGGTTTTCTGTTTTTTCCTGGCTCAGTTTTGGTAGTTTATATGTCTCTAGGAATGCATCCATTTCTTCCAGATTGTCAAATTTGGTGGCATATAGTTTCTCATAACATGTTCTTATAATTGGTTTATTTCTTTGGTGTTGGTTGTGGTCTGTCCTTTTTTGTTCATGATTTTATTTATTTGAATCCTTTCTCTTTTCTTTTTGATAAGTCTGGCCAGAGGTTTATCAATCCTATTTTTTCAAAGAGCCAGCTCCTAGTTTTGTTGATTGGTTCTACTATTCTTTTGGTTTCTCTTTCATTAATTTCTCATTCATATAATCATAATTCTCTTTCATTAATTTCTGCTCTGATCTTTATTATTTGTCTTCTTCTTCTGGGTTTAGGCTTTCTTTGCTGTTCTTTCTCCACCTCCTTTAGGTTTTAGGTTAGGTTGTGTATATATATGAGACCTTTCTTGTTTCTTGTGCCTGAGGTGGAGCTGCTCCACCCTTGCCAGGGGCTGGGCTAAGTAATCTGCGTGGGTTCACTCTTCAGGAGCTTTTGTTCCTTGAATGCTTTCTCTAGAGCTCTGGAGGTCTGGAGGTCACTATATATTTTCCTCTCAGGACTGCCTTTGCTGTGTCCCACAAATTTTGAACAGTTGTGTTTTCATTGTCATTTGTTTCCATGAATTTTTTCAATTCTTCTTTAATTTTCTGGTTGACCCATTCATTTTTTAGTAGGATGCTCTTTAGCCTCCATGTATTTGTGTTCTTTCCAACTTTAATCCTGTGATTGAGTTCTAGCTTCAGAGCATTGTGGTCTGAAAATGCGGGAATCTTTTGGTATCAGTTGAGACCTGATTTGTGACCCAGGATGTGATGTATTCTGGAGAATGTTCCATGTGCACTAGAAAAGAATGTATATTCTGTTGCTTTGGGATGGAATGTTCTGAATATATCTGTAATATCCATCTGTTCCAGTGTGTCATTTAAGGCCTTTATTTCCTTGTTGATCTTTTGTGGATGATCTGTCCAGTTTGGTGAGGGTGGTGTTAACGTCCCCTACTATTACTGTATTATTATCGATGTGTTTCTTTGATTTTGTTATTAATTGGTTTATATAGTTGGCTGCTCCCACGTTAGGGGCATAGATATTTAAAATTGTTACATCTTTATGTTGAGTAAACCCTTCGGTTATGATATAATATCCTTTCTCATCTCTTATTACAGTATTTGGCTTAAAATCTAATTTATCTGATATGAAGATTGCCACTCCAGCTTTCTTTTGATGTCCATTAGCATGGTATATTGTTTTCTACCTCCTCTCTTTAAATCTGGAGGTGTCTTTAGGTCTCAAATGAGTTTCTTGTAGACAGCATATTGGTGGGTTTTGTTTTTTTTATCATTTTGATACACTGTGTCTTTTGATTGGGCATTTAGCCCATTTACATTCAGGGTAAGAATTGAAAGGTATGAATTTGGTGCCGTTGTATTTCCTGCAAGGTAACTGTTACTGTATCTTGTCTTTGTTCCTTTCTGGTCTACTACTTTTAGGTTCTCTCTTTGCTTGGAGGACCCATTTCAGTATTTCCTGTCAGGCTGATGTGCTGTTTGCAAATTCTTTTAGTTTTTGTTTGTCCTGGAATCTTTTTATCTCTTCTTCTATTTTCAATGACGGCCTAGCTGGATATAGTATTCTTGGCTGCATGTTTTTCTCATTTAGTGCTTTGAATATATCATGCCAGTTCCTTCTGATCTGCCAGGTCTCTCTAGATATGTCTGCTGCCAATCTAATATTTTCGCTATTGTATGTTATAGCCTTCTTGTCCTGGGCTGCTTTCAGGATTTTCTTTTTGTAACTAAGACTTCTAAGTTTTACTATTAGATGATGGGGCGTGTACCTATTTTTATCGATTTTTGAGGGGGATTCTCTGTGCCTCCTGGATTTTGATGCTTGTTCCCTTTGCCATATTAGTGAAATTCTCTACAGTAATTCACTCCAATATACCTTCTTCCCTTTCTCTCTCTTTCTTATTCTTCTGGAATCCCAATTATTCTAATATTGTTTCATCTTATGTTATCACCTATCTCTCAAATTCTCTCCTCATGATCCAGTAGTTGTTTGTCTCTCTTTTGCTCAGCTTCTTTATTCTCCATCATTTGGTCTTCTATATCACTAATTCTCTCTTCTGCCTCCTTTGTCCTAGCAGTAAGAGCCTCCATTTTTTTATTGCACCTCATTAATAGGTTTTTTTATTTCAACTTGGCTAGATTTTAGTTCTTTTTTTCCTCCAGAAAGGGATTTTTTTTCTCCAAATGGGGTTTCTCTAATATATTCCATGCTTTTATCGAGCCCAGCTAGCACCTTTAGAATCATTATTCTGAACTCTAGATCTGACATATTACCAATGTCTGTATTGATTAGGTCCCTAGCCTTTGGTACTGCCTCGCATTCTTTTTTTTTTTTTTTTTTTTTTTTTTGTGAGTTTTTCTGCCTTGTCATTTTATCCAGATAGGATATATGAACGAGAGTATAAAATACTAAACGGGTGGCAAAACCTGCAGAAAAATGTGTGCTAATCAAATCAGAAGAGACCATAAATTGGGGGGAGAAGAAAGGGAGTAAGTAGAAGTTTAAAAAAATATATATATATATTAGAGTGGTGACTAGAACAGAACTACACACTTGATTTTGGGTGGATTTACGTCTGTTAGAAGAAACTACCCCCCAAAATTTTAAAGATAGAAGAAAAAAAAATACACACACACACACACACACAAAAATAAACACTATATACAAAAGTAAACATGATGAAAGGATGTAATACGAGTGTAAAGATGAAAATTAAGAAGGAATTCATAGAAAGGAATTAATAAGATAAGTTGGTTGGGAAAAGAAAGAAAAAGAAAGTGGAAAGAATTTTCTCAGGCTGGAGACTAGAACAAAGCCATGTACTAGATTTAGGGTATATTTTGACGTATTAGAAGAAAGTGTATCCCAAAATTTTTTAGAAGTAAAAACCCTGTATGTGTCCAAAAAATAACGTTAGATTCAATGAAGGATAAAAATATGACTATAATAATGAAGGTTTAAAAAGATTTCTTTTTTAGAAAAGTGTTAAGATAAACTAGTTAAAAAATGTTTAAAGAGGAAAGAGGAAAAGTAAAAAAAAAATTAGAATAAGAAAAAATAAAAATTAAAAAGTTTAACTTTGAAGACTACAGAGTCACAGGGAGTCAGCCATGAATTCCATGCTTTGCTTTCCGTTCCTCTGTAATTCACTGTTCTCCTTGATCAGTTAGCTTGGTCTTGACTGGATATTCTTGCTTATCATCTGCAGGAGGGGCCTGTTGCCTGTGATTCTCAAATGTCTTTGCCTGAGGTGGAGCTGCTCCACCCTTGCCAGGGGCTGGGCTAAGTAATCTGCTTGGGTTCACTCTTCAGGAGCTTTTGTTCCTTGAATGCTTTCTCTAGAGCTCTGGAGGACAGGAATGAAAATGTGGCCTCCCCATCTCTGGCCTGGAGCAGCCGAGAGCTTGGGGTACCATTCCTCAGTGTGCCTATGGAGAAAAGCGCTCAATCACTCCCATCTCCCTGGCCCCTGGCCTTGCTTGGAGCTTACCCAGCCTGTGACCAAGCGTTTCTGTCTGTGGCATACAGCCCTGTTTGGCTCTCCAAACTCTGCAGATTCCTGCTGCTCTGCTTTTCAGGTGGACGAGGTGGGTCTCACTGGATCTGCCACTTGTGGGATCCCTGCTCAAAGAGCAGTGGCCTGACTATGCTGCAGATCACAGTTTAAGATAACCCCGAGTTGAGAGTTGACTCCTCTGCTCCGTCTCTGTAGCCAGCTCTTCCACTCTCCTCCCTGTGAGCTCTGCCACACTCAGACACCCCCGATCCTTCTGTAACCCTGCAGGACCTGAGACCACACTGTCCCCACAAGGGCTTCTCCCTCTAGCCCCCCGGTTCAGCCTGTGGAGCGATGTCCCTCAGTGGAACAGACTTTTAAAAGTTCGAATTTTGTGCTCCTCTGCTCCACCACTTGCCAGGAGCCGACCCCTCCCCCACAGTCTATCTTTCTGTCGGTTTAGATTCACTACTTCGCTCGTCCTGCCTTTCAGAAATGGTTGATTTTCAGTTCCTAGAATTGCTTCTCTTCTTCTCTTTGATCTCCTGTTGGATTTGTAGATGTTCGGAATGGTTTGATAATTATCTACCTGAACTCCTGGGACCTGATGTCCTCTCAGTCTGCTACTCCTCTGCCATCTTGACTCTGAGTCGTGGGACTGTTATTTTTTATTGGAAATCCAAACAGTGCTAAATTCACTGAATTCATTCCCAACAGACCTGGAGCAGGGGTTGTTTGTTCTTCATTTTAATATTTGATTATATCTAATTCAACTAGCGATTTCTGTGTTTTGTTTTTAATATTGTTTTCAGCCATTTCATATGAAATGAAATTACATGTTTCCTAGGAGCTTGTAACTTAAGAGATTCTTGAGTATTAGTAGGTGACATGTTTATGCTTAAGAACATGGAGTCTAAGTAGTAGTCCTACTGGAATTAAGTTTGTTTTGGCCTTTGAAAGCTACAGTTTTCTCGGCTATAATCTTTATGATAGGATAACATCATGGATGTTCAACTCATAACTTGAGTTTTCTTCAAATCTCTCTTAAATGTGAAGCCTTATTCTTGAAATCCCAATTCAAGTACTTGTCCAGTTTTGTGAATGAGAAACTTCTGTTTTGAGCTCTTTCTTTCCTAGAAGGCATAGTGTTTGGAACCACAGAGCCATGTTGTGAAGTAGCTTGTCATCAGATCTTGATATCCCATGAAGAAATATATATATATATATATATATATATATATATATATATATATATATATGAAATATATAGAGAGAGAGGAGAAAAAAATATATATATATATTTCTTTTTGACTGTATATCTAGGATAGAATGTGATCTTAATCCCGTTAAGGAAAAACTATGGGGGAAATTAGCAAAACTATTGAGCAAAGGAAATGACCCCATCAGATAGACCCCAGACATTGTATGTCCCTTCAAACAGTCCATACCTAATACTCACCCACAGGTGTATTTTTACCTGAAAGAGGTCATGAATCACTCTCTAATAGTTATAGCTCAGTACTACCCATACTTTAAAAGCCACCTTGGAAGGGCACCTAGGCACCCAGCCATTGCATATCTTCAGCCAGCTGTTATGAGTTATGTTATAAAATGCTTTATTAGAAATGAAGGCTTTGTAGCTTCTTGGAGAAACTTGACTCTGATTTGAAAGGGTGATACAATTTCCAAGTTTTCCAGTTTTCTTTCAGGAGAATTTGCTCACCCCATGCTAAATAGATCCAACATGAAAGGGATAGCCACTTAACCTTGTTAATTTCAGGAACATAGTTTACCCCAATGATTCCATCATCTGGTGAGATTGGCTCAATTTTTTTTAATGCTTTGTGTTGTATTTCACCCTTTAATTAAAAGAAATAAAAAGAAACAAAAAACAAAGCAAAAAACAAATACAGCACACACATATTTGCCTGTAGAATGCTACAAAACAAATCCTTGCAATATATAATTTTATTTTTCTATGCTAACCCAGATATCTGGTATACAGTCAAGGCATGTTACTCACGTGAGCTTTTTGTCATACACCTGCACTCTTATATCTGTTGCCTTTTGTCTTTGATGTCCTGGACTGCTGTACAGACCTGTAACTGTAGTAGAGCAGTATCTGTAAAAACATTGTGTTTAATGATCATGACACTTAAAACATTTTGTGATCAGCCATACAATGAATTAGGTGCTCTGTGTATAATTGGTTTATTTCTTTCATATTAGATATAAAAATGGTTTCCTATTTTGTGTCACTGTTTTCATAGAATTTCATAATTAGAAATTCTGAAGAGGTGGTATCTTTTCAGTCAATTACCGCAGGATTTGCACAGAATTTACTGCTGCCCATGGCATGTTCTCAGAGTTGGCTGGTTCCAAGTACATTAATTTACAACTGATACTTGTGAGGTTTCACAAACACTGAGTTCCTTCTGCTTTCCTGTAATTTAAATACTGAAAGACTGTTGAGAGCATTGACTGGGGTATAGAAGTTGAACTCTTGATGGATGACACAAACTAATTATCTTTCTTTTCTCTATTCCTATTAATGAGATGTTTACAGCAAATTTCTAGGAGTTTGTCTCAGAAAGAAAGGAAAGCAAAATCTATTAATGAGGAGTTTTTATCAATGTTCCTCTTATCAATTGTTAGTAAATCACAGCAGGTAAAAGCACAGGCTTGCTCATCAGATTTTGGAACGTGTGAATAGGCACAGTGGTGCCCGAAGGACTCTGAGCACAACTTCTGGGTAGACTAATTAGCTGCATTGCTTTACATGGTAACATCATTAAAAAGACCTTATTTCTTGGCTTACATTTGTCACCTTATGTGTAAACAATGTGCGTTGATACATATATTACATCAAATAAGAGGGTCCTTTAAGTTCTGTGCTGAGTAGGCAATGCTGTTATTAACCTTGAATAATGACATGTTAGAATACCAAGCTAAGTTCTCGTAAGAATATATTTCTTCTTCAATGATAAGGATTTCATTTTTATCTCACATAGGCTTGAGAAGAAGCCAAAGCTTTGAGCTGTGCTGTTTGATGAATTTATATGAAATCGCACGATGATATTAAAATTTCTTAATATATATGAAAGATATAAAACATCTTTAATAACATGTTTAAATAACTTATTAACTACTTAAAATAGTTTTACTTCTCTGTATGCTCTTTCAATTCTCTGGGTGATTAAGGGTAGATAGATGTTGGTATTGTCTTTATAAAGATGAGAAAACCAAGGCAGAGAGAGATTAATTTGTGTAATAGTTCTTACACTTCCTGGCTCACAGATTCCTAAGAATTTGATTGTAGCTGTAGCCTTCTACCCTAGAAAATGTATATAGGAAAAATATATAGATTTTTTTTGCATAGAACTTTAGGTTAATGACCTCTAGCCTGGGTAGTAAAGTACTAATATAGCCTGGACTAAAACCCAATTAACCTAGCTTTCAAATCTATTCATTTTCACACTCCATGTTCTCACTATTAACTAGAGCAAAGACATGCCTTTCTTCTCTTACCATTGTATTAGGGCTTAGTATCTTCTTTAGAAAAAAAAGATAAAACCTGTTGCGTATTTCCCCTTTCTATACAATATGCTCCTGAGCTATATAAAACTGTAAATTAATTCTGCTCATTTCCTTTTCTACACAATTTCTACTGAGGTTCCTTTTAACCATGTTACATTCCCAGTTCCCATGGGATGTTGAGACAGCATATGCTGATATTACGGTTTCAGACTGTACAACTTGTGCTTCACCCATCGAAGAATGAGGACTTAGTAATCTATGCCTTATTTTCCTGTCCTGCTACCAAAAGACAATATATTAATTAGGTTTCTAACTATTAGTCTTAGGATGACAGTGTTCATTTGTGGAGCAGAGACCATAAGAGTCATGGGAATTCACTTTGTGTTTCCCTCAGTTGTTTTTGAGCTTTGGAAGGAGAGCAAAAAGGAGTCAGAATAGCATGAACGTGGTGCCTAACACTCTTTAAAACAAAAACATTACACAAAAACATCTCTGTCCTTTGTTACCCATTTGCTTTCCTTCTGGTTTCTATGCATTTTTAATTTTCTGTTTGTGGGTAGTACTCTCCAACATAGATTCGTGTCTTTTTCGATATCTTTTTTTTTTTTTTTGGCCTAAAATAAAGCTTCATTACAAAATTAATCTAAGGCTTTTATTTTTTATAGTTTACTCTTTATCATTTTTATCACCAGATTTAAATGAAGGAGAGTCTATGAATTAGAAAAGCTGAAAACCCTTTTATGTTGAGTACATAAACACAATCGTTATAATGAATTTCAATACAGAGGTTGAGTTTTCTACCATGCCTCTTGGCAATTTTTGTTGAGAGGTGTGTAGTGCCCCAGATTTGAGTGTATTTTTGTTTTACTGAGTAGTTAATTCTCTGTTCTACTTTTTTGAGGCAGGCTAGGAATATCATAGCTGTCTACTAGTCCCGGCTCAATGTCAAGTTCCTGTTTCCTCATAGCTTAGGCCAGGTGAGCAGTTCCCACACAGGGCCTGCCCAATAGCAGGATTTGACCTGTGTCAAATCCATGGCCTTTATTGCGTCATCTTGGTGAGGGAGACATGCCTCATTTTCTTTATTGCAGTTGATAGTTTTCTTGTCACACTTATTTATCATTGCTGCTTCCTATTGACATCCTGAGGGCTTATCAGTCAGTACAAGCAGGCTAAAACTGTGAATGGCCCCAGGCAGGAGGAAACTGTGGAAGGGAAGTGAGGAGTGAGGTGAGGGCATGAGGTGGGAGCAGGCCCATTAGGAATCAGTAGTAAGATGAGAGCAATAGCCCAGAAATGGAATCAATGACAAGTGCCGTAACCAGCCTTTTTTTTGCAGTACCTCCAGGTTGGAATTGAAGAGTTTAGGGTTGGTGCCTCCTTTCATTCTATTTTGCTGATTAGCTTTTCATTTTGGCTTTTTCCCCCCGCATGTTTGTCATCCTATCTCTTTTCTTTTGCTTAACCCATTTCTTCTTTGTCTTGGAATTTCCTTCTTTTTTTCCCTACTTTTTGTCACTGATACTTACATCAAAACAGATTGCCCCTATTTTGTAATTTACTATGATCTATGGAACTCTTTCCTTGCTGATAATTTCTATGGCCTTCAGAAGAACGTCCAGTGAAAGATAGCAAGTGATCTTGTGTAGCTCTGGATAGTATATATGACAAGGGTCAACGCTCTTAGTGAACATGTATTAAAGTCCTCATAAAAAAAACAAGGGAGAAGTCACTTGAATTTACTGTATATGTGTAGTAACACATTTGCAATAATAACAAAAATCTGTGTTAAAAGTCATAAATAGAAACTTGTTTCTCTTACATATTAAGATTAGTTGTTGGTATCTATTGTTCATTAGCAGCTTGGTAATATCATCAGTGTTTGTGCAGTTCTCTTGGTCCCAAGATGGATGCCTCAGCTTAAAGCATGATGTTCAAATTCAAGATAGAAAGAAATAGGGTCACCTAGGTGGCTCTGTTGTTAGGTGTCTGCCTTCAGCTCAGGTCATGATCCCAGGGTCCTGGGATCAAGCCCCACATGGGGCTCTCTGCTCAGTGGGGATCCTGCTATTCCCTCTCCCTGCCACTCTGCCTGTTTATGCTCTCTGTCTCCATCTCTGTCTCTCTCTGTCAAATAAATAACTGAAATCTTAAAAAAAAAAAAAAAAGAAGAAGAAGATAGAAATAGGGAAGAGGAAGTGATGCCACACAACTGTCCCTCTTATTAGGAAAAGCAAAAGCCTTCCCAGAAGTCCTCAGCAGACTTCTGCTTGTATCTCACTGATCATACCATTCATTGTTTAGTTCTGCCTCTCGTGCATGTCACCCCCAGGTACAAAGGATGATTAAAAAATGATTGTTTAGGTTTTCCACTCTCAAGTTGAGGTGACATGGGAGAGGGGTTGGAGAACACGAATGAACAGTTTCTGCCACATTTCTTTACTGGAAAATAAGGACAAAATGATTGAAGATACATATTTTATACTGCTATTTTGTCTGTGTGGTATAAGTAGCTCAGAGGAAGAATAATGGTACTTTATTGGTGTTCAGTATTGTGCCCATGGTAACATTTCCCTGTATATCATGTCTCCTCTAAAGTGTGCTTTGGAATTCTTTACTTCCCA
Organism: Enhydra lutris kenyoni; assembly: GCF_002288905.1. Lineage (NCBI taxonomy): Eukaryota > Metazoa > Chordata > Mammalia > Carnivora > Mustelidae > Enhydra > Enhydra lutris. Next base: position 50,343,811 of record NW_019154086.1, read on the forward strand.
GCTTCTGACTTTGCGTGACTATACGTAAAAGCTTAAGGATAGAGAAAAGCTAATAATGAATTTGAGGAGAGATGAAGAAGATTCCCAGTCTCAGCTACCATAAATTATTCTAGAAATCTTGGCTCATCTCTAATTTCCCTGGTCAACCTACCTAAAAATTTCTTTCACGTGAGTCTCATTGTCTTATTAGACTTGATCTTTCTACCACTGAAGGACTCTTTTTGACTTTCTTACTGGTAGAGACAGTGAGGAATGTGTTAATATGCACATTCCTATTTTCCTGTTTTTAAGAACAGAAGTTCTGACATATTCAAGAATTGAAACAATGACTGAGATAACTAGCATGAAAGACCCACTCATATGATGCCTTAAACAGTTAAAAGGAAATCTGGATAGATTTGAGGCAGTTCCATGGACTCCCAAATCTATTTATTATTATTGAGCTAGAGAATTAGATAGGGAATGTGTCTCCCTTTGAGTAACTGCTGGGTATTGGGGAAGTATCTCAGGAGAGTTTCCTGAATCCTTACACCCTCAGTTGCTTTAGTTTGTGCCTCTCTGATTCTGTAAGGAACAAATTGATGAATTATATGTCTTCAGTAAAGAGTAATCATTCGTTAGCTTAAGTAAGGTGTCTTGCCTTGATTGCAGTGTTCACTATTGAGAACATTCACTACACCTCAGACCCAGCCGTTGAAATGTAAATGATGTGAAATGTTTGTGAATTTATAAAAGTCAAATACACTACTGAAAGTCACGGGTTGTGAAGTGAAGGTGTTAGGTTTTTGTTTTTTTTTTTTAATTAATTTTTTATTTTTTCAGCATAACAGTATTCATTATTTTTGCACCACACCCAGTGCTCCATGCAATCCGTGCCCTCTCCAATACCCACCACCTGGATCCCCCAACCTCCCACCCCCTACCCCTTCAAAACCCTCAGATTGTTTTTCAGAGTCCATAGTCTCTCATGGTTCACTTCCCCCCCCACCTTTTTTTTAAAGATTTTATTTATTTATTTGGCAGACAGAGATCACAAGCAGGCAGAGAGGCAGGCAGAGAGGAGGAAGCAGGCTCCCCGCTGAGCAGAGAGCCTGATGTGGGGCTTGATCCCAGGACCCTGGGACCATGACATTAGCTGAAGGCAGAGGCTTTAACCCACTGAGCCACCCAGGTGCCACTGAAGCTGTTAGTTTTAAATGAACACTTTATTAGACTTGGCAGTGGAGACAGGGACACAGCATTTTTGCATGCCTACTATGTACCAAGCAAAGGAATCCTATAAGGTAGTTATTTTCCATGTTCATTTTAGAAGATGAGCCAATTAACGCTCAGGGGGCCAAGTAATTCTCCCACGTTTATACAAGTGAAAGTACTCAATAATTTTTCCATTTGTTTTTCAACAATTGTGGAAATTATATTCACAATTTAAATATATTCAGGTTTCTTCTTTTAGATATATTTGGATTATATAATTTTATAATAGGAAGTATCATGAATCTCCTATATGTCTATAACAGAAGTCCCCAGATACATACGAGGGCAATATTTTATTTCCTCCAGGACCTGCCGAGATACTTCTTTTTCTTCTAGAACAATTGTATACCTACCTAACACTGCCTCAGTCAAAGCCACCCCCCCAGCCCATGATGACACTTAAGTTAAAAGCTGTTGTACAAGATTCCTCTTGACTTCACAACATACAGTCTATAAACACACTTACCTTTCACTGGTTATGAATTAACTGATGCTGCAGCTTGCTGTCACAGCTGATGAGAACCTAAAATTAGTACTGCCAGGTGTGTTTTAGTAGGCACAGAGGGCAGGTTCATTCTAGGAGCCCTTTCCATTTCCTGGCTGTTCTTCTTGAGATTAGAAAATTGGCAGCTTGTGGGTGGTGCAGACAGGTTAGGCAAGTCTCCACAGACTAAAGAAAGTGGAGGCAAAGTAGTAACCTTTGCATATGCTGTACTTGATTCAAAGGATTTGGTATCATGTTTCATTAGGCTAGTCTCTCTGGAAATCCATTGTTCTGCATCAGGGGCGGACATTAGATCATTCTGGATGGTGTGTTTCCATAGTGCCTTGGACCAACTCTGAGATTTTGAATGGGGAGGAAATATTCTTTGACTTTGAAAGTTTCTCAATGTGTGAAATTGGGAGATCCAGTTTTATACAGTACATGGTCTTCATAAGCCCAGTAATAGGAGTTATGGGGTAGCAAGTATTTCTTTGGTTTAGAGTTACCCTCAGGTCTCAGTGAAGTGAAGGCATTACTCTTGTTCACCTCATTTGTCTCAGACTTTACATAGGGGATTAAGTGGATTTCTCAAGATTTGGAGAAGAAGTGGAAGGAAATACTATTGAAAAAGAGAGTGGGGATGGTGCTTATCTTCACTGATGATGATGTTTTTGCTTTGCTGGGGGAATGGGATTATTCTGGATTCCTCCTTGTCTATTTTTCTCTTCCTTGAAATGCCCAGGGAGACAAGTGAATGTGTATTTACCTAAATTACATAAATTGTTATTATTTCATCAACACAGTTGTTCCCCTTGACATTTGTAGAGTGCCTTTTAGTAGTTGTTATTAGATGCAGTGCTTATAACTCCCTAGTAAATAAGAGATTTGTACACCCTCATCACAGGTGAGATCTTTGAAGTACTGGGTGATTAAATATGCATAGGTGGGATAACGAGGTACCTAATATCTATGTAAAGCAATTTAAAGGATTGAGTTACTTTTCCCTTGAACATGAATTTATTGAATCTCTGAGATATGGGAGTGTTGGGGTGTTATGGATAAAAAGTAAGATACCCTACCCTCAGGGACCTCAAAAATGAATAGCAAGTATAATATAAACAATTAAGAACAGTGCAGTGTTCCACGTATGGTAGTAAGTGTATAAGCCAGTTGATGACTCTTTCTAATGAATGTGCTTCAGGGTTAATCTGTGAACTCCATAACATTCTCTGCAAAAAACAAACATACAAACAAACAAAAAACAAAAAAACAAAACTTTGAAAAAGGATTTTATTTATTTATTTGGGAGAGAGAGAATGAGAGAAAGAGAGAACATGAGGTGGGGAGGGTCAGAGGGAGAAGCAGACTCCCCATGGAGCTGGGAGTCCTATGCAGGACTCCAGCCTGGGACTCCAGGATCATGACCTGAGCCAAAGGCAGTTAGTTAACCAACTGAGCCACCCAGGCGCCCCTACCTTGCAGTTTTTTTTTTTTTTTAAAGATTTTATTTATTTATTTGACAGAGACCACAAGTAGGCAGGGAGGCAGGCAGAGAGAGAGAGAAGGAAGCAGGCTCCCTGCTGAGCAGAGAGCCCTATGCGGGGCTCGATCCCAGGACTCTGGGATCATGACCTGAGCCGAAGGCAGAGGCTTTAACCCACTGAGCCACCCAGGCGCCCCCTACCTTGCAGCTTTAATGGGGGAACAAGATAAGATGGATAGAAGAGTTACTTTTCAAGTTGTTAGTCTTTCAGTTTGAATCTAATTATTGGATTAGGACATCAGTCATCAAACTGGTTCTGAGATAACAATGACAAGATAGGTTCAGGTGTAGAGAGGGCATCAGTGCTGGTGAGTCCGTGTATGACACTGAAGAATGGTTTGGAGGTCATCGATGAAACATTGAATGCTTTAGGTTACAAAAAACAGAAAACCCACCTTTGGCTAATTGAAGCAGAATCAGCAGACACCCAGCCCCAGCTAGGAATGAAGGGAGACTGCAGTAGCAGGCCTAGCTGTCATGCCACAAGAAGTCTGCCTAGAATGCTGCCACTGATAACTCTTCACTAGAAGGCATGCACATCTTCCCCTGTCCACAACTAGTACACGAGTTCTTTTCTCCAAGAGTCCTGTGTCTTTGTGCTGCTACCTTTAGATTCAAAGCCCTAGGAAGGGGCCTCTGGTTGGTGGAGTGACATGGCACCAGAAAAGAAGAGGAGGGCATACTTCAACCTTTTTAGATTTTGCAGCATGAGGAAGAGTCCAGTCTTGACTAAAACATGTGCATCAAGGCATATCCTTGAGAAAAGGAGAATTCAGGTACTAGTCAGTCAGGAAAACACTCTAGTTGTTTAGTACAGTTGGAAAGCCTTTTTGTTTTCCTAAAATCTCAATTGTGTCCCTCTGTTATATGTTGACCAAACTCAGTAACAAGTGAGGAATAGGATAGTCATTGCAAGAATAGACAAGACCATTGAATCTCAAGGAACTTTTGAGATGCTTGAAGAATAGGGACAAGGGGCAATGATAGCAACTGAAACGATTGGATATGTTCACAGAGTGGGTAGGCCAAGTCTGCTGCTGTGATGGAGCCATAATCTTGGTAAATTCACTTCATTTAAGTTGGCCTCAATATCTTCAATAAAATAAAGGGGGGACTCCTAACTGCTTTTGTGATATCTTCAAATAAATCTTTTATCAAATATTTATTTTGTACCTTCTTTGTGCTAGTCCATATTCTAGGTATTAGGTAACAGTAGTAAACTAGTCTAAGAAGGTCTTTGCTTTCCTAGAGCTTCCATTAGACTGCATTGACACTCAATTTGGGGTGGTGGTGGGTGACCAGATGGGAGAGAGAAAATCAATAATTCTAGTTTGGGTATTCTGAATTTGAAATAATTAAGTAATCCATAGAAATACCTGGATTTTAGGGGAAAGGAAAGGACGAAAAATAGAATTTTGAGCTTTAGAAGTATGTTGTGTGGTATTTAAAGCCATAAAGTAAATGAGGTCATCTAAGCTGGGGGCTGAAATTGAAAAGAGGCCAGAGGACTTAATCCTGAAAGTATTCTTATATTTAAAGAGCTATATTATGAGAGGAACCATTGAAATAAATGAGATTAAATAAATAAATGAGAGAATGAGACTCTCATGGCATTGGAGGAAATATGGAAATTTAGGAAGAAAGTGATTCAAGAATTAGGGAGCGGCCAGGCTTATCAAATGCTTATCTTTCCCTCTTTTAGTGTCTTTGACAAGGTGTGGGCCCCCAGGGAGCTTGATAATTGCTCCCAGTCCTGTGATAATGATAAGAACTCAGTTGAAGGAGATTGAGGAGAATCCAAGATGAGAATGTGGGAGGCACAAAGGGTACATGACCCTTTTAGGAAGTATTGTTAAACCACTGGTGCTAGGTGCTGTTGCCACCAGCTCAGATCTTTTATCATTTGTCATTGTATTATAAGATCAAGATTTCCTATCTTAGAGAAAACAATATATGAGTTGAACCAAGTCCTTCGTCCTTGCTCTGAATGAGGGACAGGGAAGGTAAATTTCTAAAATGGGAGGTGGTCCTAATTTCTAATAATAGTCACATAATGGGGGATGCTCCACATTAAAACAGGTTATTCAGATGTGTATCTCAAAATGTTAAAAGATGTCTACTGTTCTATTATGTCTCTTATATCCAGTATGATCTCCCATTTCAGATACAACTAACATCATTCTGACCATTTTATCTCATGTATTTTTTCCCCTCCTCTAGCCAATGTCTGTTATGCATCACAACTGTTAAATGATTTTTTAAAAGATTTTATTTATTTGTTTAAGAGAGAGGGAGTGAGCGTGAGTGAGCAAGCATGAGCTGGGTGAGGGGCAGAGTGAGAAGCAGGCTCCCCACTGAGCATGGAGCCCTGACGCGTGTCTCAATCCCAGAACTCTGGGATCATGACCTGAGCCTAAAGCAGACTTCCAAATGACTGAGCCACTCAGGCACCCCTGTTAAATGAATTTTTATGTACAACTCTTATAGTGCATATTTTCCAATAGGTGGTGATACATTCTCCTCTTGTCAATAGAATAAAGTTCAAACTCCATAGTCTAGAATCTGAAGAACTTCATGATTAAGTCATAATCATTTCTTGATAGTCCTATTTTTCCAACATCTTTTTGAGCATTTCCTGATCCAACAAGACTGAATTGGTTTTTAATGTACACTTTTGCTTTGCGTAATGCTATCCATTGTTCTTCTTGAGATAATCTCCATATTCCTATCTACACTTCCATGTTTAGCCTTCCATAATTCTCCAGGTGGAAATAACACATCATTTTTCATAATGTATGTAGAATGTTAATAGAAATCTCCAAATGAGGTGTATATTTATGGGGAGGGTAGAGGCCTTGCTTTCTAAGTTGAATTTTAGTTTTTATATTATCCTGCAAACAAATAAGATATCCATCCTGTCTTGAAAACTTTGTTCTATAGCTTCGTAGGAAACTGAAGCTCTTCCCCATGTCCCAACATATCTATGAATTTCTAGGTAGCTTATATTCCTTGGTCACTTACGCCTCTGAAATCTTCAAGGCTGTCTTTTCTAAACAACATGTAATCACATGTGAAACTTGGACCCTTCTCATTTTCCACAAGATCAATCAGTTAATCCATCAAAATAAAAATGAACTGATCAATAACAACAACCCACTGAACATGTGATAGGTCACAAGGGGCATTCTGATTTCCTCAACACACAGTCTCAATTTAAGATTGCATGTTAGACACTCCTATGCTTAAATATTCTGTTGGCTCTCTTGCAACTAAAGGTTCCCAACTAATCCCCCTAATCCACCCCTTCCTCCACAATTTAGCAAGTGCCATTCTACTGCCTTCTGAAGAAGTACCTTGCTTCCCTTATTTTACTTTTCAAAGGCAGTTTAATGTTTAACTTCATTATGAAGGCTCTTAAGGCACCTATGATTTGAGGCTTATCCTCTATACAAAGTGACCTATCAAGGCACATTTTGAAAAATAGCTCTCTTCCCCCAAAGTAACTAGGGTCAGCTGCTGAGATTTTCTTTTTCACTTTGTTTGTTTGTTTTATAATACTCTTCTGTCTCTTACTAGGCAGTAAATTCCTCAAGAACAGAGAAACAAATAATCTTATTTATGTGTTCCATGGGATGAAATGCATTGCCTAACACACAGCAGTCATTGCAGATATGTTGAATGAGTGAATGATTGATATTGAGTGTTTCTTCCAGGTATAAAATTCTGTATTTTCTGTATGTCCATATTATTCTACACTCATAAAAAATGGTTATGAATATGCCTGTAATAAGTACTGGCAGAATGGCTGGTTGAATAAATATTGACTTAAAGAAATGAATGATATATCTTTTTGTTGGATTGTCCCCTTTATGATTATATAATGTCCTTCTTTGTCTCATTTACAGTCTTTGTTTAAAGAGCCATATCATTCTTTCAATTTGATGTATTCAAATTGTTTGATCATCCTACTTTGTCTTATATAAGTATTCTTACTTCAGCTTGCTTTTGACATCCATTTGTGTGATAAATATTTCTCCACACACTTACTTTCTTTTCTTTATTTTCCTTCCTTCCTTCCTTCCTTCCTTCCTTCCTTCCTTCCTTCCTTCCTTCCTTCCTTCC